>NW_026880661.1:0-32210 GCF_032173495.1 Musca vetustissima | reverse complement strand
GCGTGCGTGTGTGAAGAAGAATTTTTATTTCGGAAATTGGCTTGCTGTTGCTTGCTGCTGGATATCAATTAGGTGGCGGCGTTTTATTTAAAACGCAGCGAAAATGTTCGATTCAACACAGGAAATTTCATTGGAAGTGTGGCAGAAATGGATATTGGATGCTATATCGAAAATCCGCTCCCAAAAGCAGCGGCCCAGTGTCCAACGTATATGTAAGTCCGGAGGGAGTGATGGATTTGTGTGTGTGTGTTTGGGTTTGTGACGACGTTTATTAATTACTTGTTTTTTTTTTCTGTTTTGTTTTACAGGTCAGGCCATTGGCGCCCATCACAAATTCCATGAGGATATTGTGGCTGAGAAATTGGAACAAATTGTTGAAACCGGTGCCGTTATAAAGGTCTACAACAAGGGCCTACATTCATATAAGGCTCCCATGGCCAAGCGTGTTGTCCGTGTGGAAAAGAACACCAATTTGTGTAAGATTGTGGCCCGAGCGGTCCACGATTTGGGTGAATGCGAAGGTTCCAGTGTTAAGAGTATTGAAAATTATATCCAAAAATTCAATACAATTGAATTGATTGGCGAGGCTGATTACAAGACAGTCATTAAACAGTCCATTAAGAAGGCTGTGGAAGCTGGGTTTTTGATACAGGAGGGTAAACTCTATAAGAAAGGACGTTCTTTGACCACACCCCGCAACTCTAATGCCTCTGTGGATATACCAGTACAGATTGTAAGAAGAATATTGGAAATTTAAAAACATTTTAACTAATTTCTGTTTTTTCTTGTTTCCAGGGTAATGACATCTGTAAGCATTGCTCTGGCAATGCCCAGAAGAATTTAAATGGCATTCCCGAGCCTTTGAGCTCTTGCAAACAATGTGGCATTTCGTTGCACACCACATGTGCCAATATTGCTGCTAAATGTAAGACCCAATCATTTGTATTGCTGTACATGCTGGTGACCAAGGGCAGTTCCTGGTACTGTGAGAATTGTGTTAAATGTGCCTGTGGCAAAGGCAATCGTGGCCCCTGTCTATTGCAGTGTTTTGTTTGCCACAAAAATTTCCATTTGAATTGTTTGGACACCATACCCGATAAGAAACCAAAACATCCATTTAGATGCAGTGCATGTTTGAAATTGAATACGGATGTTTTTCGTATGGTCAAGGGTAAAGATTCGCAAAAGAAATTGGTTTTATCCAAGGGCCGGTAAGTAGTCTATGAATAAAGGAAATATTTTTTATTTAACGACTTTTTGTTTGATTCTAGTAATTCGGCGGCCAAACAATTGACCATGGTATCACCCACCTCCAGGGGAGCAAATACATCTGGGGATACCAGTCTAACCACACCGAATAGTTCACCGGAAAAATATTGGCCCATTGCCAAATCCAAGGTGGCAAAAACCACACCCGTTAAAATGGCCGGTGGTAATGCCTTCGATGTTGCCTCCCCCTCATCTTTGGCCAAACTGAAACATCAAGCCGCCATGGAGGAAAGTCTAAAACAACATTTGGCTGCCTATGAACAGGACACCTCGCTGAAGACCATGAAAGGACGCAAGAGAACATTATCAAACCTCTCCTCCTCCAGTTCTTCTAGTGACAGCGATGAAGAACAAAATAATGAAGATCACGACAATGATGACACTACTTCATCTGATTCATGTTCCTCCACTACCAGCAGTGGTTCCGACTCTTCTGAGAGTAGCAGTGATAGTTCGGATTGTGATGACAATGACGAGGACAACGATGATGATGATTACGATTCGGAAAATAGTGAATCAAAATCCAATGTAATGTTGGCTCAAATTTATAAGAAACAAAAATGTGAGGGTTTATTGGGAGCAGCTGCCAACGCGGCATCCTCTTCTTCGCCCATGGCAAAGCACATGAGTTTGGTGCAGCCTCAAAAGGAAGAGGAATGGGGTTTTGCTGCAGTGGCCAAAAGTCATCCGGATATATTTGCCAATACGGCAGCCGCAGCAGCTGCAGCCACTGCAAATGTGGCGGCAGCGGCAACCAGTGTTGCCAAAAACACCGACTTAATGAAAAATTTAAAACCCGTTAAACGCAAACTTACCGATCATTTTGCCACCTTGTCAACAGAACAAAAAAACGCCACCAATCAATTGTTACAGGATAGCAGTCAACCGCCACCGCAAAAATTGCAAACAAATCAAGTGCCCTTGCAAACTGAGACCAAACCGGAAATTACTCCAAAGGAGGTGAATAAGGCGAATACAACTCCCGCTGCGACTACGGCTTCAAAAGACACGGCCAAACCAACCATGATGATTAAATATAAACCCAAACCAACAACTGCGACATCGTCAACCAATGCTGTGGCCAATACCACCGCCGCCAGCAATCAACCACCGGTCCAAAAGAAGGCCGTCTTACTTAAATCTATGCCTTTGGAAAAGAAACCAGTTCCTAAACCCGCTGAAGAAGACGATGATGATGAGATCCCTTTTTTGTCACAACAAAATATAATTAAATATAAAATGATGCAGGATATTGATATGGCCAAGAGCCAGGAGAAACCTGAGACACCACCACCCAACAAAGAGGTGGCCGAAGAGAAACATCCATGGGAAGTGGTGCCCGATGAGAATCCATTCGACTCACAACCCCTACCCAATGGTGTGTCTCAGGCCGATTATGATATTTACAAAAAGATAAGGGAGCGGGCACGCAAGGCCATTGCCGGTGCCATGGAAAGTCCCAGTAAATTGATAGGCAAACCCGCAGCCATAAATGCCAGCGCTGAACGTTGCCCCGGCTCCATAGAAATTGGCAAATGGCACATTGAAACCTGGTATTCCAGTCCATTTCCACAGGAATATGCCAGGTATAGTTAACAAAACAAATTTTCCCCCACTTTCTGTGCTCTTGATAACTAAACAATCCCCCTCCAAATTTCATTTTATAGATTAACAAAACTGTATTTGTGTGAATTTTGTTTAAAATACACTAAAAGTCGGGCTGTCCTGGATCGTCATCAAAACAAATGTTCATGGAAACAACCTCCTGGCACAGAAATATATCGTCATCAGGATTTGTCAGTGTTCGAAGTTGATGGCAACATTAACAAAATCTATTGTCAAAATCTTTGTCTCTTGGCCAAGCTGTTCCTGGACCATAAAACCCTGTATTACGATGTGGAGCCATTCTTGTTTTATGTCTTGACCAAGAATGACAATAAAGGTTGTCATTTAGTGGGCTATTTTTCCAAAGAGAAACATTGTGCCCAGAAATATAATGTGTCGTGTATCCTGACAATGCCTCAATTCCAGCGCCAAGGTTTTGGACGTTTCCTAATCGATTTTAGTTATCTACTGAGTCGCGAAGAAGGCCAATTAGGTACACCGGAAAAACCTCTATCGGATTTGGGTCGCCTATCATATTTCTCCTATTGGAAGTCGATTATTTTGGAATATTTATATGAACACAAACATGATAAGAATATTACCTTTAATGGCATTGCCGCGGAGACAGGCTTGACTATTGTCGACATTGCCTTGGCTTTGGAGCTGTTGAATTTCATTAAGCTTAGGAAAAACGAAGATGACATCCATTATCACATTAACATTAAAGTGGATTGGAAGCGGGTAAATGACCACCACGAAAAGGTGAAAAGACAAAATAATCGTATACAAATTGAGCCGGAGCGATTGAGGTGGAGTCCGCTATTGACACATGTTAAAAATCAATCATTGGATATGTCGGGAAGGCAAAGTCTGTCGCCACGTAAAAATGTCATGAAAGTTGATGAGAATAAGAATGCGGGCAGGCAACAAAAGCAACAGCAAGAAAGTAAAGTGGCAAACGAGGTGAAAGAAGCCCCAGGGGATAAACAAAATGTGAAACGAGAAGAAGAGGTGGTTAGTAATGAGGCAAATGTCTCGAAAGATAATGGAAAGGTGGATGAAGAAGAAGCCCACAACAATGAACATTTATTTCACGAACGTCCAATGACGGAGAAGTTAAATACAAAACGTAAAAGACCCAGCAAGGCTCAAAGTCCACCGCCAGCAGCAGCAGAAACCACTACACCCAGTCCCATGGACATTGATTCGGGGGCAAAAGTCGACGACAACGACGAAGAATCATCAAAAATGGATGACAATGCCATTGTTGCCGATAATTATAATACTGAGAGTATGGATATATGCACACCGTGTCCGGTGGAGCCAACACCCACACCACCCACAGGTGGCATTGAAAGTGATGAAGGTGGGATTAAAAATGAAAATTCCAATCGTTCCAATACAAATCGTAAATCAAGCCCTCCACCATTACCGCCCTTGAAAAGGAAACATGATGAACTATCCGAATCGGAAAATGATACAAGTATGGAGGATAATAATGAAGGATCAATTAATAGGGAGGGATTCAAGGAAACTAATAATCCCACAAATGAGGAAATGCCATCTTCTAAGGAATCTCAAACAAAAAGTAGTGGCCAGGAAGAACCTATGGATGAAACAAAAAATGTAATTCCAACGACAGCGACAGCAGCCGCTCACCCTGAGGAGGAAAAAACAAATGTGGAAACCCAAATTGAAACAAAAAATGATAAACGTATACCAAATTTATTTCCCAAATTGAGAGCTAAAAATTCGGGTAAACTTAATGAGGAAATAAATAATGATGCGAACAATGACGTTCCAGAAGCAGTAGCGGCTGCTCCTCCTCCGCCTTCTTCTGTCCAACAACCAAGTAAGGAGGCCCAAGCTGACGCCCATGAAAATTTGAACTCTGAATTAAAGGACAAAGAAAAGAAGCTGGAAACGAAAACAACGTCATCACCCATAAAAATGGAATACAGTGCAGGCGCAACATCACTGACAAAATCCTCCAACATGGAAACCGATGAAAAGGTATTGGAAGCAGTGGCCAAGAAAACTAAGAAATCTTTGTTCAATGAAACCGACATTCCCGTTGTGAAGCCGGAAATTGAAACACCATCTGGGTCAATTGCACATAACAATAAACCCTTGGAGGCAAAGGATCAACCAGCAGATTTAGCCAATGAAAAATCCAAGGACTTGACAACCTCTACACTCGGCGGTGAGCCAAATAATAATACTATACAAAAAGATGGTAGCAACACAGTTCAGGAGGTATTACCACCGATCACCAACATCCACCCAGAGGAACCAGCAAAGAACCGCATGTTGGAACAGTATGCAGCTAATGTTTCGGTTATTGAGGAGAATAAAACAACAAAAAAGGAATTACAAACAGCCGTTGTTACAAATGCAACAAATTTACCCACCACAACAACAACAGCAAGTGCAACAATTACCACTGCGGCGTTACCAACTCCCTTGGATGTTAAACCTTTACAGGAGGAACCCCAACACCAAACAGTGTCGTCGGCCGTATTGGAAAATAAAGTTAAGCCAGAACCAGCTGCAGTCACTAAAGCTGAAACAATAGCACCAGCAGCACCACAACCACCATCCCAGCCACAGTCAACAGTTGTGGCTCCACTTAAAACCGAACAACTTTCACCAACTCCAAAAAACCCTAATGTCAACGAGGCAGTGACCACCAATAATGCCGCCAAGCCAGAACCGGTAATTACAGTTAATCAATTTGCAAAGTCATTGACCTCCCAGGAAAATAAACCAAACATTACAAATAATAATCATGGGGGTGCAAGCCAACATCAACAACAGCAACAATCCACGTCCCAACTTGACAATAAAATGGCAAAAACCACAACTAACCCAACCGTAATATCATCTACGGCATCCACAATTAGCACCGCCAACATGGCCGCCCATGTAGGTCTCAATGCAAATATCAAACCAGAAATACCATCAACACCATCTCAAATGCCGGAACAAATGATTTTGAAGAAGGAACATAACAGCAACAACAACAGCAATACTAACACTAATAAAAGTAGCCCACTGAAAATGTCGTCCAGCAACCAGCAAACAACACATTTGGTAGATACCAAACCACCCTTGGCAGTGACATCAGAACCTCTGCAAATACCCCAGGTCTCGCAGATTCATGCCCAACAAAATCATGCCATGGTTCCCCTTCAGTTGCAGCAACAACTACAACAACATCAGCACTCCCAACAGCAGCAGCTGCAGCAACAACAGCCCTTACTGCATTCCAATTCAACAATGAGTGGTGGTGTTTTGGCCCAAAACAGTCAACATTCTTCAGCCCATTCTTCAACGACAACAAGCGGAAATTATGGCAAAACTCCTCTCGACAAATATAAATGTAAAACGGAAAAGTCGTCTACAGAGTTTCTCAATGAAAAACATCATGCCACCAGCCATGAGAAACACACAAAATCGAATAAATCCAAATCTTCATCCTCCTCCTCCTCCGGTGATAATAAAGCTGGAGCTGCTGGTGGCTCAAATTTGGAAGGTAATAAATCGAAATTGAGTCACAGTTCTCGTGAAAAACTCGAACAACAACAAAAAATGATTGGCCAACAAAATCAAGCCACAGCCGCCAGTGTCAAGGGTCTGCATGGACCCATACAAATCAAGGAGGAAGATCCCCGTATGCTGCAAGCTTCTATGGCCGCAGCGGCAGCAGCTGCCGCCGCCGGTTCAGCAGCTGGTCCCTCAAATGTCCACGATAAACTACATTTTAAGGCCAGTGCCGAACATAACCTCAATGCCTTGGATTTAAATAAAATTGCGCCGCAATTTCCACTGAATCAATTGTCCAACTATCATACCTCCCAATATTGGCAATGGGATTATTATGGTTATAATTTATCGCACTTGGATGCCACAGCCCAGAAGAGTCAAAATAAATTCCACAAGGACCTGGCCTCGTCGATGGCCTACAATAATTTTACCCAAAATCTCTATCAATCGGCAAATTTGGCCATGCAACATCATGCCCATCAACAACACATACAACAGCAGCAACAACAACAGCAGCAACAACAACAACAGCAGCAACATCAACAACAACAGCAGCATCATCCCAAGGATAAGTTGAAAGCCGAACGAAAGACAAGCCCTTTGAAAAAAGACGAGGCGGCCCTGAAAGGGGCTGTGGCCCACGCCGTGGCAACGGAAATGTTGCAACGTGAAGAATCAGCTGCAGCAGCAGCTGCTGCTGCCGCCTGTAACTACAACAATAGCCATGGCTTATATAGGGGCGATGGAAGTTTCACAAGTGCTGCTGCCTTAAAGAACAGTCGATCCCAAGCAGATCAACACATACGTTCCATGAATAGTCATGGCAATGCTGCTGCAAATAATAAATATCAGCAGCAACAACAACAACAGGCAGCAAATTTATTAAATGCCCAACAACAACAATTGCAGCAGCAACATCAAGCTGCCCAGCAACAGGCGGCCGCGGCTGCGGCGGCTTCCTGTCAAAAAGTAAAACCTGAACAGAATATTAATCAGCAAGCCAATGCGGCAAACAATAATTCCAATAACCCACACAATGATAATGACAACAATAAAATGAAATCCGGTGGAGGAGGAGGCGGCGGCGGAGCAGGAGGTAATCCTCAAGCCAATACTGTTAGTCCTGAAATGACTTCACCCATGGTCTACGAAAATGCTGGCAATCAGAATGCAAACAATGGTGGTGGTGGTGGAGGGGGTTCCAGCAACAACAATGGTGGCAATGCCAACACAACTGGTGGCAACATGCAGCAGCAACATCATTACAACGAATGTGGTCTTAATGTACCCATGGGTATGGATTCGCCGGCAAGTATTTCCAGTGACATAACTCAAAATTCTTCGGATGTCAATAACAGTGTACACATGCAACAACAACAGCAGCAGCAACAATTCTCCAATTGTTCCATGCAAAATCAGGGTACAAATACCCCAATGCATATGGCCATACACACGCCACATATACAACAACAGCAACAACAGCAGAATATGAATATCAACAATCAAAATCTGAATAATTTGGCCAATAACCAACAACAACAACAGCAGCAGCATAGTGCACAACAACAGCAACAACAAAATCGCAAAATAAATCAAGTAAGTTGAATTAAATTTATGTGGGTTTTGAAATATATGGCTCACATATCCCCATCTTATCCTAGAAACATATTCTCCAAAGCAATCAAAGCCTTAGGTCCCTGAAAAATATTCTTCAAAGCCTTGGGTCCCTGAAAAATATTCTTCAAAGCAGTCAAAGCCTTAGGTGCCTGAAAACTATTCTTCAAAGCCTTGGGTCCCTGAAAAATATTCTTCAAAGCAATCAAAGCCTTAGGTCCCTGAAAAATATTCTTCAAAGAAATCCTTGGGTCCCTGGAAAATATTCTTCAAAGCAATCAAAGTCTTAGGACCCTGAAAAATATTCTTCAAAGCCTAAGGTCACTGAAAAATATTCTTCAAAGCCTTAGGTCCCTGAAAAATATTCTTCAAAGCAATCATTTGTCCCTGAAAAATACTCTTCAAAGCAATCAAAGCCTTAGGTCCCTGAAAAATATTCTTCAAAGCAATCAAAGCCTTAGGTCCCTTCAAAAATATTCTTCAAAGCAATCAAAGCCTTAGGTCCCTGAAAAATATTCTTCAAAGCAATCAAAACCTTAGGTCCCTGAAAAATATTCTTCAAAGCAATCAAAGCCTTAGGTCCCTTCAAAAATATTCTTCAAAGCAATCAAAGCCTTAGGTCCCTTCAAAAATATTCTTCAAAGCAATCAAAGCCTTAGGTCCCTGAAAAATATTCTTCAAAGCCTTTTGTCCCTGAAAAAGTAGTCTTTAAAAAATCCACGCCTTGTGTAGGTCGGTCCCTGAAAAAGTAGTCTTTAAAAAATCCACGCCTTGTGTAGGTCGGTCCCTGAAAAAGTAGTCTTTAAAAAATCCACGCCTTGTGTAGGTCGGTCCCTGAAAAAGTAGTCTTTAAAAAATCCACGCCTTGTGTAGGTCGGTCCCTGAAAAAGTAGTCTTTAAAAAATCCACGCCTTGTGTAGGTCGGTCCCTGAAAAAGTAGTCTTTAAAAAATCCACGCCTTGTGTAGGTCGGTCCCTGAAAAAGTAGTCTTTAAAAAATCCACGCCTTGTGTAAAAAATCCCACGCCTTGTGTACGCCCTGAAAAAAGTAGTCTTGTGTGTAGGTCGGTCCCTGAAAAAGTAGTCTTTAAAAAAATCCACGTTTTGTGTAGGTCGGTCCCTAAAAAAAATTCTTTAAAAAATCCACGCCTTGTATAGGTCGGTCCCTAAAAAATATTCTTTAAAAAATCTACGCCTTGTGTAGGTCTTTGAAAAATATTTTATAAAAAGTCCCTCAAAAAATATTCTTTAAAAAAAATCGGCGCTTTACGTAGGTCCCTGAAAAATATTCTTTAAAAATCTACGCTTTACATAGGTTCCTGAACATAACCTTAAAAAAATTTACTTACCTTATTTTTTTCTCTTTCAGAATGAAAATCCCGCATCCAGTGGTAGTAATAATGTTCAACAACGATCAACTACACCAAAATTAATGAGGAATGCCAACTCCTCGGGCTCAAATGCACATCGTCAATCTAAGCAACAACAACAGCAGCAGCAACAGGCTCTTAACAATAATTTAGCTCAGCAGCAGCAACAACAACAGGCCTTGGCAAATCACAATAGCCAACAAAATAATTCCGCAGCAGAGCAGCAAGCACAACAAGAACAACAACAACAATTGCACAATATACAACAATTTGCCCAATTGAATGCCCACCATCAAAATATGCAAAGTGGTGGTGGTGGAGGAGGTGGTGGCAATGGAGGCAGTGGTGGTGCCGATAACATATATCTCTCACATTTGGGACAAAACTATCCCGTCAATACGGGCAATTCATCGTATGATATTAGCTCTATGCCAGCTGTTATACAACAACGCATGTCCTTGAACAGTGCTATAAATTCGCATGCCGGTTCGGTACGTGTTGAACAGGCCTCACCCTCGTGTGCAGTTAATAATTTCTATTTACAAAATAATTTGAATACGAATGAGTCGATAAATAATACATCCCGAGTACCGATTTCAATACCCTCGGGTGGTTCGTCATCCGGTTCGGGATCGGGCAATGAACATTTGAGTCAACAACAACAGCAACAGCAGCAACAACAACAGCAGCAGCAACAGACACGAGCTGAATCTTTGCCCAGTGCCCAGGCCGGTGGTTCACCGGCTGTTGTGGGCAATCTTAGCAGCTTGTCGCGTTTACAACAGTTGACCAATGGCTTGGATATACCACCATGTAACACCTCACCAATTGGACAAGTCGATATGACACCACCACCGCAGCATGGTATTGGTAATAATTCCATGACACCGCCACCCCACTTGATTGTACCACAAAATCGAAATCTAAATACTTCGCCCAATATGTTACAATCCCAGATGGCTTCACTACAATACCATCATAAATACTATCCGGGTAATATGAATATTGCACCCATAACCACAACATCGCAGGCGGCTAGTATAAGTCGTTCGGTGAGGAACACGGCATCGGCACCCATACAGAACATTGCCTCAACACCATCCACTTCTTCGCCGAACAGCAGCCGGCCCAGTAATGTGCACATTGCTCCCAATTTAATGACACCCTACAGTTATCGCATGTCCACGCAGCAGGCACCGTCGTCCAGCTATTCCACCGGTGGTGAATATCCAAATTCACAAATTCCCATGCAAATGGGTGTCATGAATATGCAATCTCAATATCAGGATGCGTGCGCCATACAAAGGGCAGCCCAACAGAATTCGATGTATTCCACATACTCTCCATACATACCACTGAATGCGCCTATGAGAAGATAAGTTAGGAAGAAGAAAAGGTTAAAATATTGAATATTTTAACCTGGTCCCGAGAAAAAAAAGCAAACCGGAAGTGAAATAAGAAGAAGTTAATTTTAGAGAAACAGAAAACTATAATCCCCTTCCCCCTAAATGTCCCCCACTTTAAATACACCCGCATACATATAAAACATTTACTTTATATACACACACACAACCACATACACATCAAAAATATGCTATTCTATTATTATTAATAATCAAACAACAAAAACAATAAAAATAAAACACGTAATAAATTTAAATTATTATGTAATACAAAAACAAAGTAAATCCTTCTATACATTTTCCTTTTTTTTTGTAATACAAACATAGAAATGTACACTACAAAAACAACCACGCGATTTTTATTATTATATACATATATGTTATTATTGTATTATTTTTCATTGTCCTAGACATCAACAATCAATATTGAAAACATTTTTTTTTGGTTTTGTTTTAAATATTCTTATCCGTTACAAAGCAACATATTTCGTTTTTAATTATTTCCTGGTCGCAGAGTTGGGGCCAAGAATCATTATGACATACCGGTCCCCCGAGAAGACCCAAACAAAACGTTATTTGAGACATTGTAAATACATAAATAAAACAACAAGAAAATAAATATTTCACTCATTCATTATTGCAAAAAAAAAAACCAACAACAATGCTGTTATAATGTCTTTGTATGTGCATTTCTATGTTGTGTAGTATATTTATCATACATACATAAATACCTATATAAGAGATAACTTTTAAAACTATACTATCATGATTGGATGTCCTTTGAAAAGGGATTTATAATAAAGTTGTATCATTAAAAAAATAAAATAAAATTCGAAATTGTTTTTTTTTATGTAGGTGGATTTTTTAAACAAGGCGTGGATTTTTTAAAGTAAAATTTTCAAAGACCTACACAAGGCGTGGATTTTTTAAAGTAAAATTTTCAAAGACCTACACAAGGCGTGGATTTTTTAAAGTAAAATTTTCAAAGACCTACACAAGGCGTGGATTTTTTAAAGTAAAATTTTCAAAGACCTACACAAGGCGTGGATTTTTTAAAGTAAAATTTTCAAAGACCTACACAAGGCGTGGATTTTTTAAAGTAAAATTTTCAAAGACCTACACAAGGCGTGGATTTTTTAAAGTAAAATTTTCAAAGACCTACACAAGGCGTGGATTTTTTAAAGTAAAATTTTCAAAGACCTACACAAGGCGTGGATTTTTTAAAGTAAAATTTTCAAAGACCTACACAAGGCGTGGATTTTTTAAAGTAAAATTTTCAAAGACCTACACAAGGCGTGGATTTTTTAAAGTAAAATTTTCAAAGACCTACACAAGGCGTGGATTTTTTAAAGTAAAATTTTCAAAGACCTACACAAGGCGTGGATTTTTTAAAGTAAAATTGTCAAAGACCTACACAAGGCGTGGATTTTTTAAAGTAAAATTTTCAAAGACCTACACAAGGCGTGGATTTTTTAAAGTAAAATTTTCAAAGACCTACACAAGGCGTGGATTTTTTAAAGTAAAATTTTCAAAGACCTACACAAGGCGTGGATTTTTCAAAGACCTACACAAGGCGTGGATTTTTCAAAGACCTACACAAGGCGTGGATTTTTCAAAGACCTACACAAGGCGTGGATTTTTCAAAGACCTACACAAGGCGTGGATTTTTCAAAGACCTACACAAGACGTGGATTTTTCAAAGACCTACACAAGACGTGGATTTTTCAAAGACCTACACAAGGCGTGGATTTTTCAAAGACCTACACAAGGCGTGGATTTTTCAAAGACCTACACAAGGCGTGGATTTTTCAAAGACCTACACAAGGCGTGGATTTTTCAAAGACCTACACAAGGCGTGGATTTTTCAAAGACCTACACAAGGCGTGGATTTTTCAAAGACCTACACAAGGCGTGGATTTTTCAAAGACCTACACAAGGCGTGGATTTTTCAAAGACCTACACAAGGCGTGGATTTTTCAAAGACCTACACAAGGCGTGGATTTTTCAAAGACCTACACAAGGCGTGGATTTTTCAAAGACCTACACAAGGCGTGGATTTTTCAAAGAAAAGTGTATTGCTTGGCCAGTGATATGCCAAAGGTGCAACCAATTAAAATTTCAAGGAATTTGTTATTCTTGCTTGCGACTTCCATGGCCTTGTACCACTGGCTGATATAATTAGGCCCAAATACTTGATGTTTGGGGATTGGTTGATGTTGGTAACCATTTATTGAAATGTTGAGCTCTCTAGGCCTTTTTGAGATATGAATGACGTTAACTTTTTCCATGTTGAAGCGCTCAAAGATAGTTTGCAACATTCGCTATAAAGTTTTATAATGCTTTCTACCAGTAATTTTCTTGCTGTTGCGAAATTTTTGTCATGGCACACCAGGAAAAGTCATTTGCGAATTGAAAGAGTTCAATTCCAGGCTCTACAATCGCATGCAGCGAGGCTGTGTAAATGTTGAAGAGTATCGGACTAAGCCCGCTACCTTGCGGTAGCCCCTTTTGCACCATCCTTACACTATTTCCGATTTTAATTCGTCTGTTTGGAATATGCACTTTCTAGAACTTTTTGGGGAGTGCACATTAGTGCGATGGTCCTGTAATTCTCCACCCAACTGAGGTATTTTCCCTTTTTTGGGATAGGGGATATCCTAATCCTTCTCCATGCTTCCGGAAACTTACCCTTATGCCATACTCCATTTCTTTGTTTAATTTCCAAAATTAGAAGACCTTCATCTGAAGAGACCAGCAAGATAAGAGTCCATTTCAAAAATCCTTCAAAGAAGCGTTATCGATCATAACAACAAATGGCGCCACTTCAACGTATGACCCGAACTTCTTTGTTGCAACGAGTGCTGTCAGACATTTCCAGTTATGTTTTTTGCAGAAAAATTGAATGTTTATAATTCGTTCAGTCCCCATGCCGTGATCCGATGCGTCAGATTGAACACATGAATTTT
Organism: Musca vetustissima; assembly: GCF_032173495.1. Classification (NCBI taxonomy): domain Eukaryota; kingdom Metazoa; phylum Arthropoda; class Insecta; order Diptera; family Muscidae; genus Musca; species Musca vetustissima. The sequence continues at coordinate 18,438 of NW_026880661.1, read as the reverse complement.
ATTTTTAAGTTTAGGAGGCGGCAGCAAAGCTGGTAATTTTTTCAGAATCTAAAACGGTTCAATAGCTGCTCCTTCCATAAATATGTTCCTATACGCTGCTGGTCTATCTAAAAATACATTTTTTTAATAAAATCCACACCAATTGTTTGTGAGAAATCTTAAAAATTACCCGAAGTACATTTCAGTTATTGTTATTAGGTTATGTTATCCTCGCTTATGTGTTATACACTGTTATACTGTTCCAATAACTGTGTACTGTACAAACAAACACCGTTTGTTTACATACATGTGTTAAAATAGCATAGACTTAGTCTATGTTTACATACATGTATTAACACAGACTATCATGTTGTAACAACTTGTTTACATTTGACAATATGTTAGTGTAAAGCCTTTATATTAAAGTGGCCTAGCCACACATCAAATACCATAGTGAAAATCATAAAAGCGGGGTTTACATATAAAAAATTATCATGATTAAAGGCAAAATCAGATTTTTTTCTTAATCAGATAAGGTGTATTTCATATTAAAGTGGCCTAGCCACACATCAAATATCATAGTAAAAATCATAAAAGCGGATTTATATATAACATTTAATCATGATTAAAGGCAAAATCAATTTTTTTCTTAATCAGACAATGTGTATTTCATATTAAAATGGCCTAGCCACACATCAAATATCATAGTAAGATACTAATCACATGCAACGCAATTTTGGTACGAACAAATACATCTCTCGCTCGCTCTCTCTCTGGAGATTATTCACACTTGGCAATATATGTAAAGCCTTTAAAGTGTCTTGGCCACACATCAAGTATTATACTGAAAATCATATCAATTAGGAGATTTTTAGGTTATGTTTCGATCTTCAACCAAAATAGAAACTAATAATTGAAATTTCAAGCAAATGAAATATGTTCATATCAAATCGGCTTCATTTATAGGTTATTTGTGAAACCGATAATGTATGTTTGTTAGTATTATTTTCCCATAAATATTTTCTATACAGAATCTCAATTAGTTGTCTTGATTAGTAACTACAAATGATCAGTTGTCTAAGGTGTAACCCTGTGTAACCTAATCTAATAAGAAAATAATAGATTTTAGTAGTCGCTAAGTGAATGCCCTTCGTAGCTGATAACACAGATCAAACACTGACCCTATTCAGCTGTAAGTTTTAGTCTGGTGGGGGCTACCGATCTATGCTATTCCTCCGACAGCATCTTCAACATGTTGTTGGTGTTTTTGTCTTATCACTTTATTTATTTTTCTTCTTCTTCGCTGCTATGCATTTAATTAAAATCATAATTATTGCTCGACGACGACTGCGGTGTCGACGTCGTCGCTGTTATCACCAACCCAGATTATGACAATCTCATTTGCATTGAATCGCAAAGTGAATTAAACTACTGTCTGTCTGCCAGTCTAGTTCTTGATCGTTTGCATTTCATTCAAGAATTAAATTAAAATTCCACAAAACCAAACAACTTTCAGTTGCAAACATGAAACGAATCGCTGTGGTGGGAGCTGGAACGGCTGGCTTATGTGCTGCCCGACGTGCCCTGGAAAATGGTTATTCGGTTACGATCTATGAACAAAATAATGAAATTGGCGGCACCTGGGTATATACGGATCAAGTGGGCACAAATGAATATGGCATTGAGGTACACAGTAGCATGTATCAGGGTCTGAGGACAAATCTACCCAAAGAAGTTATGGGCTATCCCGACTTTCAAATAGATGGCTATGATGAATCGTATGTTCCGTCAAAGGCCATAGAAAACTTTTTGGGTGCATTTTGTGCGAAATATCAATTGGAGAAATATATTCGGTTTTTGCATTATGTTATTCGAATAATGCCGAAGGATAATCGATGGGAGGTGAGTTGTTATTTATATATATCGCTTAAATTGTTGTAAATTTTATTTAAAACTATTGTGGCTTGCGTTTTTTTTTCTAGGTTGTTGTCAAGAATCTTAAAACTGGTTCGGTTGACTTCGAAATGTTCGATTATGTTATGATATGTAATGGTCATTACCATACACCGCTTTATCCAACAATCAAAGGTTTAGAAACATACCAAGGTCAACAAATACACAGTCATGATTATAAGAATGCGGAACGGTTTCGCGGTAAGTAGTAGGAGAGTTTTTTGTGGGTGTAAATGTTTGAAAAAGCTGCAGTGTTTAGTTGACATATTAGGTTTAGGTGTCTAGTGTAAACCAAACCTTATTAATGAGGTCGACCAGGAAGATCAGCTGCTTGATGCAATAATAAGGCGATGTATCACAACAAAAACATTTGTTTTTGTCTCGACCATCTGTCAAATTTTTTCCTTATAATATTTCAAAAAGTTGGCAGCATTGCACATCGAATTCAAGTAGAAATTACGCACTTTGACAGTAAATCAAGACATCAGCTGTTCTAAATGGACTACCTATTCATTGTGCCATGATCAGCTGTTTGAAGTATGAGGAAACAAGTTTTACGTCAAAATTTTCAAATAGGAAGACCAGCTACTTCTCAGCTGTGTCTAGTGTGAAGAAAACCTTTTTAATGAGGTCGCACAGGAAGATCAGCTGTTTGAAGTATGAGAGCAAAGGGAAAAAAGTTTTAGCACATCGAATACAAGTAGAAATTACGCACTTTGACAGTTATTCAAGACATCAGCTGTTCTAAATGGACTATCTATTCATTGTGCCACGATCAGCTGTTTAAAGTATGAGGAAACAAGTTTTACGTCAAAATTTTCAAATAAGCAAGGCTTATTTACAAGGTCACCTAGGAAGACTAGCTACTTCTCAGTTGTGTCTAGTGTGAACAAAATGTTATTAATGAAGTCGCACAGGAAGATCAGCTGTTTGAAGTATGAGAGCAAAGGGAAACAAGTTTTACGTCAAAAGGAAACAATTTTTACGTCAAAATTTTGAAATAAATATCGAATTGCTAAGCGAGGCCTTTTTGCAAGGTCATCTAGGAAGAAAATCTACTTATCAGCTGGATTTTATTTGCTGTCTAAATTCATTATTGTGAATTGGCTTCCATCATGAAAATGTAAACAACTTACAATTTTTTGACGTTAAACTTAGCAGCTGACTTTCGCTTGCTGGGTTACCTTATAAATAGGTCTTGAATTGTATCAATCAATAACTATTAATAAGGTTATCCAGGATGATCAGCTGTTTCTAAAGTCATAATATATTCATGTGAATACAATTCACAGCTGAGAAATAAACTGACTTTCGCCTATTAATAGATCTTGAATGGTATCAATCAACGTCTATTAATAAGGTCTTCAAGGATAATCAGCTGTTTCTCAAGTTTGCTGTCAAAATATATTCATGTGAATTCAATTCATAGCTGAGAAAAAAGAAAGCTGATTTTCACTTCCTGAGTGACCTTACTAATAGATCTTGAATTGTATCTATCAAAACGTATTAATAAGGTGATATAGGAAAATCAGCTGTTTCTCAAGTTTGCTGTCAAAATATATTCATGTGAATTCAATTCATAGCTGAGAAAAAAGACAGCTGATTTTCACTTCCTGGGTGACCTTATTAATAGATCTTGAATTGTATCTATCAACGCCTATTAATAAAGTCTTCCAGGATAATCAGCTGTTTCTCAAGTTAGCTGTTAAAATATATACATATGAATTCAATTCATAGCTGAAAAAACAGCTGACTTTCGCTTTCCTTATTAATGATCTTGAATTATGTCTATCAAAACCTATTAATAAGGTCATCCAGGAAAATCAGCTGTTTCTCAAGCACCAACAGAAGTGTAGATTTTTTCTTTAGATTAAATTAGATACTATCTTGTAGTCCTTCTTCTAGTACCTCGATAACATATCCTCTTTTTTATTTCACTTACAGATCAAAGTGTTCTCATCATTGGTGCTGGGCCCAGTGGCATGGATTTGTGTCATGAAATTTCCAAAGTAGCTGAACGTGTCACCCTAAGTCATCATATGCCAGAAACGCCAAAAACACAATTTCGTCCGAATGTAAATCAAAAACCTGATGTTGCTTACACCAAAGGTTCCACTGTCGTTTTTACAAATGGCGAAGAAGAAAAATATACAATTATTTTCTATTGTACTGGCTATAAATATGCATTTCCATTTTTATCGACAAATTGTGGTATCTATGTTGATGATAATTGGGTACGACCACTGTATAAACATTGCATAAATATTGAATATCCCACAATGAGTTTTATCGGTATACCCTATTATGTTTGTGCTGCACAAATGATGGATTTGCAATCACGTTTTACTATGGAATTTTGGAAGGGACGAAAGGAGCTACCCAGCCGGGAGGAAATGCTGCAGGATACAGAGCAGGAAATGGAGAGGCGTTTTGCCAAGGGCTATAAGAAACGTCAGGCACATATGATGGGAGAGGAACAGGTAAGGTCTTTGTTTTAGGATTTAAAAATAAAGGCTAGTTTTAAAGTAGATTTAGATGCGTTTATATTAAGGAAATCCACTCGATCTCAAATGTCAATACCATAGCGTATACGTCGAATATAATCCACTAGGTTTGTGAACTGCATTAACGTGACGTATACGCAATGGAATTGACCATGACCTATAAATAAGGTCACCAAGGGAGACCAGCTGATTATCGATGCCTCTCAAGTTTGCTGTCAAAATGCATTATGAAAACGTAAACAAAGTCGAATTTTTTGACATTAGACTTGAGGAAAAACAGATGTTTTCCGATTTTGATTGCTATCTTGGTGACCTTATTAATAGATCTTGGAATTGACGTTTGAGATCGAGTGGATTTAGTAGTCTAAACGTAGCCTTAGATTTACGAAATCCAATCGTTCTCAAATGTCAATTCCATGGCGTAAACGTCAAATATAATCCACTGGATTTGTGAACATTATTAAGATGACGTATACACTATGGAAATGACATTTGAGATCGAGTGGATTTAGTAGTCTAAACGTGCTATTACTATAAATGCATTCGAATAAAACTGGTAGTTTAAATCACCTCGGGTCTGGCTTCCAGAACCTTAAATGCTACATTTACATCAAGATCTATTAATAAGGTCACCCAGCCAGCGAAATTCAGTTGCTTTTTGTTCTCAAGTCAAATGTCAAAAATTTGGACTTTGTTTACGCTTTCCTAATGAAGGTCAATTCACAATAATGAATTTTGACAGCAAACTTGAGAGTCAGCTGATATCCAGCTGGTCTCCCTGGATGACTAGGGGACCATGATTTACATTAAGCAATTTATTATGAATCTAAAGGGGAAAACACATACGAGGATTCAGGCCTGGTCTGTTAAGTTGGCTTTGTATGAAATGTCAATTTATAAAGAAATATCGGAGTGAAGCTTGAATTTGGGCGCCGTTGTCCTTTATATTTTTACAATAAAAGAAGCATGGCAATCCTGAAGTTCTCTTATGTGTAACCCCCTTAATACCTCATTCAAGATCAATGTTTGTGAATTGACTTCACATAATGGCATAATTTTTTCGCATTAATCTTGAGGAAAAAAACAGCCGTTTCTTGTTCCTGTGTGACCTTATTAACAGGTCTCTATAAGTTCATTCAAGGCGATCAGCTGTTTCCTAAATTTGTTGTGAAAATAAGAGTATGTAATGAAAAATCACATTACTTAACTGACGATTTAACTTTCCTAACACCCATTTGGAAATATATTTATATTTGTTATATATATTTTTATTTGAAATATTTCTTTTGTTGAAACAATTTCGCCATATCTCTCACCTGGGGTGTACATAAATTAAATAATATTTATTATTATTTATTCAGACCATTTTTAAACAGGCTTTGTTTAGAAATATAAAAAAGAAAGAGAGAGCAAAAAAGAAAGACATAAATCACTTGCTTTTATGAATTATTATCTGTGTTGATTTGCCTGCTAAAGTTCAAACACAAGTTCAATGTTAGCGAAAATAGCGCACATTAAAATGAAATGAATGAAACACGTTGCTGCGAACAATTATAATTATCTTGCATTTGCCTTATTTTAAAGCTAAAACCTAAGTTGCAAGACTAATGAAAGTGTAACGCGTCGCCGTATAATTAGCATATCATAAAGCGAAGCAATTTATTACACCTTCATTGGTAGGTAGCCCTTTTATATTTGTTGTAGATACTGTACAAATAAACTAGGTTTAAATAGGGTTTACATGCCATTTAATAAGGTCGCCCATGATGATCAGCTGTTTCGTATGTTTGCTGTCAAACTACATTATTGTGAATTGAATTCAGATAGGTAATCAATGTAGATGTCTAAAAAAACAATTTTGTAAGAGGCTGAGACCTAAGTTGCAATACTTATGAAAGTGCAAAGCGTCGCCGTATAATTAGCATATCATTCAGCGAATTATTGCACCTTCATTGGTCGTTAGTCCATTTATGTTGTAGATACTGTACAAATGGGCTTAAATAGGGTTAACATGCCTTCTAATAAAGTCTCCCATAGTGATCAGCTGTTTCACATGTTTGCTGTCAAAATAGATTATTGTGAATTATATTCAGATAATTAATCAATATATACGCCAAAAATTAAATTCGTTTGCAAAAAGGGTTCAGTTGTACAATGTAACATATACTGGAAAGAAATACATATGACATATTTAATTTATTTGACGTTACACTTTGGTGGTTAACATAATATATTTGATTATTTTTTTAATTAGTTTCATATTATCAAATATCTCCCATGTGAACACATTATAAGCCTAAGCCACAAAAATAAATGAAAACATCATTTAATTAACACTTAACACACTGGTTATGTCACAAACTGATACCGATAATTTGTAACTGAAAGTGAAAACTACTGATCGCTTATGTAATAAATCATTTATTGCATGTTTGTGTGTGGTCATTTTTGTTCAACTTGATGTTGATAATTAAATTTAAATTCAAGATTAATAGGTTTTAAATCGAATTATTTTTATAAGGGCGAGTTAAAAGTTGTTGAGTAAAAATTTTACAAGGGGATTGGCATATAATCTGTTCCAGAAACTGCAAAAATGTAAACATTTTTTATTACGATAACAAAATAGTAAAAAATTCCAGAGATTTTTTCTTCGTAAAGAAAAAATGGCGCCCAACGTGTTTCTAGTATTTTATTTTTTGTTTAATTTTGTTGTATTATAACAGTATTAAGAGTTTCTTCTTATATTACACCTTTGTGCGATTCACGATTCAATCGATTTCCAAAAATGGTGCCCAACGAGTTCTAGTTGAGTTTCCCTATAAAATTTTAATATTTTTATAGCTTTCTTACAATTTAAACATTTTACTACAAGAAGAGCGTACTCCAAAGAATATTTGTAAATTTTAAACAAATTGGCGCCCAACGTTTGTCAATATATGCCATTGTTTAAGAATATTTTTTTAAATTATGTTTGTTGGAAATCTTGATTAAACAATTACCCCCTTTTCTCTAAAATGCTCGTGTGTGAGAAATCAGAAGAGAAATATATTCAGAAAATGGCGCCCAACGTTAATTTTTTAATTACATTTTTAATTATGATCGTAGTATTTTTTTTTTTTTTTGTTGAATTACAAATTTTATGTAAAATTAATCTCATATTGAATCCCAGTCTAGAAACTGGCGCCCAACGTTTTTCATGGGTTCCAATATGTCAATAACTTGCAAGAATTTTAATTTTTGATATTCCCATATTCACGAATTGCCGTCCAATTGTGGTTAAATGTACACTAACGTACACTAATAAAATTATTTTCAGAAAATGGCGCCCAACATTTATTTTACATAAATGAATTTTCAATCCTAAACTAGGTAAATATGTTTTAGAAATTTTATATAACATAATCCCATATTGAATCACCTATTCGAGGAAATGGAAAAGTGACGGCCAACATCTCTTTCTTTTTTACATTTAAATATTTAAAACAAATTAAAATTAATTCCAAATTAAATCCCATATTCAAGTGTAAAGGAAGTGGCGCCCAACGTTTTTTCATGGGTTCAAATATTTCAAAGCGTTTTGATATTCCCATATTATCGAATTGGCGTCCAAATATGGTTAAATGTGCGCTAAAAAATTGTTTTCAGAAATTGGCGCCCAACGTTTTTTTTTCTCAAGTTTAATGTGAAAAATGTCGACTTTGTTTACGTTTTCATAATGTAAGTCAATTCACAATAATGCATTATGACAGCAAACTTGAGTGACACAGATATCCTGCTGGTCTCCCTGTGTGACCTTATTTATAGGCCATGATAAATTAAAAAGCGTTGCAATTATCAATTTCTCAAATGAGACTAATAGTACGTTTACATTGTACGGAATTTCGTTAATCTTTTGGGTTTAAACATGGCACAATGAATAGGTAGTCCATTTAGAGCAGCTGATGTCCTGATTAACTGCCAAAGTGTGTAATTTCTACTTGAATTCGATGTGCAATGTTGCCAACCATGTGAAATATTATAAGGAAAAATTTGACAGATGGTCGAGACAAAAACAAAGGTTTTTGTTTTGATATATCACCTTATTATTGCATCATGGATTTAAATATATACGTCATGGCCCAATAATAAGGTTGTCCGATAAGTCCATATGATTTCAACCGATGTTCGATGTTGCTTTCAATTTTGACTTAATCGTATGAAAGAGTAAACAAAAAATTTTACAGTATGGGGGATATTCAACTAAAATTGCCGATAGGATTCGCCTCTTACAGTTTTATGGACCTTGATATAGGTCAAATAAATTCTCATAAAGTAGAACATTTACATTTCGTTAAAGGAACGAAATCCGGTACAATGTAAATTTCGTTTTAAATTATTTTTTTGTTTCTTTATTATTATTTTTATTATTTATTTTTTTAATAATTTTTCCAATTACTTCTAATTTTTTATTACAGATCCATTACTATAACGATTTAGCCAAGACAGCAGCTATTGAAAATATTAAACCGGTTATGACCTATTTGCACAATGAAAGTAGTCGACGATTTTTGGACGATTTATTACATTTTCGTGAAGATGTCTTTCGTATTGTGGATAATGAAAGCTTTGTGAAAATAAATTAGGACATGATGACATTTAATGTGATGCAGATGATGATGACGATGACGTTTACGAGCATGTTTGGGGGATTTTACGATTTGACAAATGATGATGATCAGCCGTTAAAAGTTAATATGGATGTGAGTGTGTGTGTGCGTGTCTTAATGATAAAACAAATGCAAAAGCTTTTGCTCAATACCAATAAAGAAAAAAATACAACACAATTAAATTGTAAGTTAATGTGCAATTTTGCAAAAAAAATAAATCAATAATAAATAACTCTCTTGTTGTTGTTGATTTTTTTCATGCAGGATGTTTGACTCTCTTTGTTTTTATTTGTCTCTCTCTCCTTCTCTCAGCCAAGCCATTGAAGTCAGTTTGTTTTTGTTTTGCATTCCTTTTGTAGAGCTTTAAAATTGAGTCATACATCAGCTTAGATGGCTGGCTGGTTGGTTAATGGTTTGTTGTACTGCAAAAATTTTTGGAGGGGGCCCATAAATAAAACCACTACCACCAACCAAGCACGAGATGTTGTTATTCCAATTTTTGGCCGTTTTACTAACTTACATTTATTATTCGAATTTGTTGTTGTTTTTTCTTTTTTTTTTCTACAAATTCTTTGGCCTGTAAATGTTAAGGAACAGGTTCACTGGTCCGTTCATGCCAGCCATGGTTCAGTTCAAGTGGTCCATTTAAACGTCTAACGTTTGTCGGCTGCATTCACTGCGACTAGTAGTTACATTTTATAACAACGCGATGTGATTTCTTTTTCAACTTCAAAAGAGCGTTGTAGATATTTAACATAACCAGTTTTGTGTGTTTTGTTGTTGTTTTTTGTATCTTTGATAGTTTTTTTATTGTTATTGTTGTTGTCTTTACTTTGATTGTTGCACTGGAGTTGTTATGTTGTGTCTCTCTCTCATTGAAAGCGTTGGTTGTTGTGTGTCGTGTAACGTAGACTAGAGCGCATAGTCAACTTGGCAGGCTCTGCATTGCACTGTGTTGTGCCGTCGAGAATAAACACAATACTCATACGGAACGTTTGGCGACGCGAGTTTTAATGCAAGATTCTTTGTTTTTTTTTCTTCTTTCGAAATAAATAAAAAAAAAAAAAAAAACAGATATTAAAGAAAAATTTGTTAAATTTAATAATTAACACATAATAAAAAGAAGAAGAAGTAAACAAAAAAAAAAAAAATAATAATTAAATGATTAGAGTGATGTTTTGATGATGGTTAATAATAAAAGTGAGTTCATAAAGTCAACACGAAAAAAAAAATCAAAAGAAACCACAATTTTTTTTAATGGTCAAATGGTTCCCCCCGTCACATAATAATTGCACATAAAGAATAATGCATATAAAATAGAAGAAACAAAAAAAAAACAACAAATGAAAAAATGAATTAAACTTTGACAGCACACATAGATAAAAAGTTTATAATTTTTTTTGTTGTAACTATGATTTGTTGTTAGTGTATATATAATTTTTTTTTCATTAAAACAACAACACTAAAAAAGTAAGTGGTTTGACAAGTGGCTTGGTTACTAGTTGCATTGTTTGTATGGAAAAAAAAAAAATAAAATAAAAAAAATGTTTGTTGTTGCTAGTATTACACAGCCCAACAATAAATTTTGAAGCACAGCAGCAGCAATAACAACAACTTCAACACCACCACCAACAATTATTGCCACAAAAAATTGTGAGCTGAATTTGAATTGGGCTACTATTCCTAATACCCATAAACCATCATCATCAACAAGCACTCCCATGAGCCTCTGGAACATTTCGGGATTATAATGGGACGTGCCAAGAATTCTCAAACCCCTTTAAAATTTAGATCACAAAGAAACAAATAAACTGTATTTATTTGATTTCTTTGTTTCTTTACTTCTTTCTTTAAATGTCAGAAGGAATGTGACCATCATTACAAGAATTTATGTGGCCATTGTGTTATATAACGTTGTTTTTTTTTTTTTTTTTTTTGGTAATTCCCACAATTGACAAATAAATTTTGGGTGATTTAACCAAAATAAAAATAAAACAAAAAAGTAATAAACAAAATGACATACTAAAGGCACTCCCAATGGTTTGTTTTATAAGAAAAAATCAGATAATTGCAGAAAATAAAAATAATATAAAACCATTGCCGTGCATTATTCTGCGAATCAGTTTCGAAAATTGTCATAAAAGCTAAGGCAGATAAAACACCCAAAATGTAAACAGAGTTTTATTATAAAACTGACAACTGTCATAATTGGCAATTTAAATTTCATATTCATATTTTACAGAAAAAAATCGATAATCAGATTTATAGTACGTTTACACTATACAGGATTTCGTCAACCCAGTAGGTTTAGATTGTCAATTCCATTCCATATATGTCAAATAAATCCTCACAAAGTCCTTTAATAAATCATCCACATTGTAAAGATAAATCATCCATCTTCTAAAACAAAGTTTATATTACAGTACTATTCAACTGTCACAATTGACAACTTAAATTTCATATTTTACAGAAAAAAAAACGTTAATCAGATTTATAGCACTTTTACATTATACAAGATTTCATTAAATCAGTGGGTTCATATTGCCAATCCCATTGCATATATGTCAAATAAATTCTACGTTTACATTGTAAGGGATTTCGTTAACTCACTGGGTTTGAATTGTTAACTTCATTGTCAAATAAATATTCATTAAATAGGTTCACCCGGCAGAAAGTTCTAATGTAAATGCCATTCGAAATTTTGCCAGGTTTACCTCCTCTATAAGGATGTATTTGTCATATAAGTAATTTTATTTGACAATTTAGATCCACTGGATTAAATAAATCCGGTACAATGTAAAGATACTATCCATTCCGATTTAAATAAAGAATTTTGGGTATTTAGAAGCAAAAGTTTCGTTCCAGAACCTAAAAGAATCTACTACTTTTACCAGTTTTTCTGCTATTTACTCGAAATCCGTTCATGGACCTAGTAAAACTGTCAAAAAATTTTACGATAAAATAATCCAAAATTGGGTACTCTTTGTACATTTATTACCTGACAAAATTGGAGAGTAGAAATGTTAACTTGGAAAGCCAGCTTCTGATCGACCATTGTGTTGATATTAAAGGATTGGAAAAAGTACGGGAACAGAAAAATTATTTTATAGGAGTATAATAGTACTTTTACATTTAAACGCATTTCGTTAACCCAGTGGGTTTCAATTGTCAATTCCTTTGCATATATGTCAAATAAATCCTCATAAAGTAGGTTAACCCGATAAAAAGTTATGCGGTATAAGCCGTTTTATAAGGCAATTGACAATCTAAATGATAGGCAGGTTTGCTGAAAAACTAAGCTCCTTCCATAACCTTTTAGAATCAACTAGAGTATCATATTACCAACATTATACAAGAAATGTGTTCTCGTACATATAAAAAAACTTAAAAAAAAGGATAAACATAACTCTTCTAATCACATCGAAATAAAACAACATGTACATCAAGATCTATCAATAAAGTCACACAGCAAGCTAAAGTCAGCTGTTTTTCTCAAGTCTAATATCAAAAATTTGGACTTTGTTTACGTTTTCATAATGTAAGTCAATTCACAATAATGGATTTTGACAGCAAACTTGAAAAGCAGCTGATATCCAGCTGGTCTCCTTGGATGACCTTAACAATAAACATTGATGCGAATATCACATTCAACGGGCTATGCCTTCTAAATTGACTTATGGCATCCCAGCTGTTTTAACTAGCATTACAATGATATAAATTTGACAGTCAGCTGTTTGTTTACGTATACATGCACATTTCACGGCTTTATAATTTCATGTTGGAATTTTTCAATCAATTTTTTTTCATAATTGAGAGAGGAATTACTCTCCATTAGGTGAAAAAATAACATTTAGTGTTTTATCCTTCATATTCTCAGTCGTACTCCGACTATTTATAAACTCTACGAACATGTCGATATTGACTATTAGACATAACTATTACAGTTTTTATATCTTCGGTCGTTGCCGAATCTTTGATCAATTTATCTTCTCCGGAATAAGGCTCCATAGTTCTGGAGCTTATGTACTCAGAACTGAAGCCCCCTCGCAATATTTCCCCCAGTCACCGCCTTCTTTCTTACCACAGCCGCATTTTATTTATAAGTTTCTTCTCCCTGGGAATAAAGCCAAATTCTTCAGTATCAATTTCCTCCACAATCGGTCACTGATCTGGCTCGAAGGACCAATGGTAAACAGAGGGGGCATTTCTCTTTTTCGCCGTTGAGTGCTTGTACTGTTAATTCCAGTCTCTATGTGCATTTACAAACTAATTCCATGGTATAATAATAGAAGGTAACAGCAAGTGTTGTTGTACAAAAAACGATACAACAACCAAATGGAAATTTGTTGTTGTAAGTTCTACTAGTGTCAACTCATTTGACAGAAAAATGTAAAAAAACAAACAAATTATCATCAAATTATTTTTATTTTGAAAATGAAATATTTTCGAATCCTCAAAATAAAAATTGAAAAACATGAATGAAAATCTATCAAATTTATATTTCTATCGCTTCCACATCTTTCCTACAATTGAGCCATTGCCATATATATGTGTAACACATATGAAAATGCTGGCAATAGCGAGTTATTCCTTAAAGAAAGATTTGCTTCCTCAAACTTTCCCAGCAGGCAGATTGAGTAAATTGAATACAGGAGCACATTTAATAAAGAACAATTTCAAATTGTATGCGTTCCCAATTTTCCTGTTGGGTGATTTTTAAAAACATAATTTGTCAAATTCATATTGACACTAGTATTACGTTGGAATCAAATCAGCTGGGATTTGCTGTTACCTTTTATAATTGTACCATGAACTAATTCATTGATATAAAATTATTTCTTAGAAACTATGGTGCCGTTCCAGAACCTAACAGAATCTACTAATTTTACAAGTATTGCAACTTTTTCCTCAAAACCCGTTCCAGAACCCACAAAACTGGTAAAACATTGAATCAAATTTTAGAGAGCACAAACAAAAATTGCATTCTATTTATAAACTTTTTACTCGAGAAATTTGGCCGAGTAAAAATGGTAAGCAGGAATTGCCAACTTCTGATTGGCTGTTATGTTGATTTTGAAGTATTGCCATCTAATTTTGGCATATTTACTAGATTTGCGTTCCAGGACTTTTCAAATTATTTTATACTTTTAGAGCGATTTTGAAATGTTTCCCTTTTACTAGCATTACTATTAAAAAAGTACTGGAATATGTAGTATACCAGGGTTCGAAGTTTAAGCAAATTCCAAATTATATATATTTTTCTTTTAGGATGGTTGATATGGCTTAGCACGCATTTTTCTCCGGCCTTTGTGCTCGTCGGGGGGGTGAGGTCTTGCCAAATTCCATCAACAATATCAGTAACTACTAGCTTTAAATTTAATAATGCGTGATCGTTCAATAACATAACAGAAGAGGAAGTACGAAAAAAAAGATATACAGGAGAAGATATCTACAGCCTAAGGGGGAAGTATAGAGATTGAAGTTCACATCCTGGTTTGGTCATGCATAGGTGTATGCTGCACGACTTACCCACCCTACCTGTTTACTACCAATATTCAACACAAAAGAATAAACGTCCATAGTAAACCCATTATTCATTATCCACTCTCCTATCCGACTCCTTTAAATCAAACCCTTATAATTCAGTTTAGTTCATATTACAGAAAACAGAATTTTATTCAAAACCATATTCATTTAAATTCGGAAACAAGACTTAAAAGCATACTTAAGAGGGCAACAAAATTATGAACAATTTTCTCAACGTTACAAAATACATAATTAAATTAATTAATAATGAATCGAAAAAATGTATAAATAGGAATTAAATTAAAAGAACAAAATGTTCAAATTGCAAATAAATTTAATCTACCTAATAATAAATTAATAAATTATAATAATAATACTTAAAAAAAATATGTTGCCTAAAATTCGCACAACTATCCGCCAGAAACTCAAGGAGAACAACAATAAAAAAATAAATCCGAAATAATATAAATAATAAATTTTTTTTTATCTTGTGGTGAAACAACAACTGTTTTAAATGCAAATCATCATATATGTATGTTTGTATGTACAAAAATATTTTATACTTTCTCTACCATCGATCAGCTGTGAGGGCATTGACCTCCGCTCACACACTAACCAACAGCCAGCAGTATGAAGTTTATTTTTACAAAAAAAAATCAATAACCAAAATCAACAGACACTTTGGATCAATTGGATTAACATGGTTTAATAAATGCAGTTGGTTAGATATATAAATATTAAAATTTGTAAAAAAAAAACAAAAATCATAAAGAAATAACAATATGATGTTTGTACAGTGCTTTCCAAACTGTAAAATTCTTTTGGTTGTGCTAACAGAGGAACCAATGTTATGATAGCTACTTCTCTGTTAACATCAACTGTAACATTTATATACCCAACCAACTAGTAAATTTTCATATAGGTGTCACGGGAAATGAAAAGCTCACAAACACAAATGTATGAACCGGATTTGAAAATTTAGTTAGCAATTTTCAGCTTTTTCACAATAAATTAATAATTTTTTTATTTAATATGAAACAAAACAATGGTTTGAAACATTTAGAGAGACATAACGGGCTTACCATGCACTCTCATCAACTCTGTTCATCATTTGTGCTTGTTCGAATTAATGAGTATAAGAGAGATTGACTTACTTTGTGTTCTGATGGAGCTCCCACGACGAAAGGCCTTTCAGAGGGGGTTGAGGGTTATCGCAACCTTAGCAAACTCCAGCAAATCAAATTCCGGGCACCAGTATTACTTATGAAATTTGATGGCTTTTATCAAACTATGTTTTTTTTCCAAAAATGTCAAAGAGATCCTTGATCGACTGTTGTTTAAACAAGCATTTTTTCCCAATTTAATATTATTGAAGTATATTAATATCAGTTCATATAAAACAGTTGTTTCACTACCACTTGTTTCGATTGTTATGGTTCTGGTGGAGCAAAGTATTCAATCTCACTTTTTTTATGATAAGTGTACAGCACAACAATGATATTACAATGTTAAATGTGGTCTCAGCATAATCGCGATTTTTCCCAATTTTGGCTTGCATAAAAACTTCGTTACAAAGCTTTTGATTTATTTTATCCACTGCTCTTACGATCCCAGCCAATCCAACAGTAGATTTTTCTGTTTTGCTTTGTGCCAATTACCGAACTGATATTACTGTTGATCGAAAAAATACTGAGCACAGCTCTCAATATGTTCTACCAACCGATACCACTGACTTTAGGCGCCAGGGAACATCGAAGTAGTTCAGAGACAAGGGGGTTCTAAGAAAAGAGGAATAAGAAGAAAAAAAAAAACACCACAATTACCTTTTGCCCAATTGAGAGTATTTATGCAACCAGAGCCTTACCAGTGGAAACCAAAATTATATTAATATCGCCAAACAAAAAATGTACTATATCCAGTAAGCAAGCGAAAACTTATGGAATAAATGAAAATTGAACCATCAAATCAGTATCATCCCGAATCTACAATTTATGGAAGATTAACTAATAAAAACGAAACCGTAATACATATTACTTTAACATCACCTTTCTATATTAAAAATTATCACTTTAAAGTATATAAACTTCAATTTCAAAGGGAAAAATCACTTTCTTTTATATCCAAAATCACAATAATTTTTACGGTTCACAAATTTATTGTTAGCAGATGATAGGTTAGATGAAAATAGGCCGAAACCCTTCTCAAATTCCTCCTTTTGTAACCTTAGCAATTCCTATGACACAAATGGCTGAGTAACCAATACCAAGCAAATTTTCCAAGAATCAACATGGCTACTAAAGATGAATGTATTAATGTAGCATACATTGCCAAAATACATAAATCTATATTAAATAGCGAGAAAACTACTAGCGAGTAAAAACCAAATTCCACCACCTCACAAGGAGAAATTTTAACCAATTCAGCGACTCCGAAAAAAAAACTCTTACTCGCTTCTTCATCAAATCATAGCCCAATTTCATTACTAACAAAGATGTGGTGAAATAACTAATAAAAGATAAAATTCGCAAAAAAACAATATTTTATAAAAAAACATATCATCACCCGGTGGGGGTTTGAACTCGGCCCCTCAGATCCGCAGCCAACAACACTACCTCTGAGCTACTTCAAGCCTAAAGCCAGACTTTCCTAATGAGAAGTAGGGTTGTTGTGTATTGCAATGGCTGCACCAATTACAACACCAAGTCAAACAACATGAAAAGGTGTTCTAAAAATAGATTTACATCTTCGAGTACATTTTCGAATTAATGAAATAATGTTAACATAACGAGAATGATAAATTCGCATTTGGTTCAATGTAAACCGAGGTGCGCAAACCTATTTTATTGGGGTGCCATAACAATAGCATAAAAAATAAATAAATCTACATGCGCCACTACAAATACCCCCCACCAAAATCAAACTTAATGGCTGAAGGTCGTTAAGATTGATAACGCATGTAGATTAACAATAGGTATCTACTGGCGCATATCTTTCGCATGGTAAGTGCCAATCAATTTTCCTTGGAGATCTTCTAATTCGTAGTAGCAGTTACCACATTTGCTACGGACTCTACATTTTATAAAAGTTGGTGCAAGTTTTGCATTATATCCCTTTTCGAAGTTGCTCTGACTGAAATTGCGGCGGTAAACTTCCTGACCGACTTCATAAGATACTTGCCGGGACCTTAGATTGTATTGCTTTTCATTTCGCTCTTGCTGTCTTCTCATAACCTGGAGTGCCTTTGCTCTAACAATGTCAAATGTATCAGATCTGTTGAAATTAATGGATCTGTCTTCCAGCGCATTCAGATTTCTCAATAATTGGTAAGTAGATGCATTGGTAACCATATGTTGACCAAATGCCATAAAATATGGAGATGTTCCTATTGCGGAATGGATTGTAGAACGCAATGCGCAGGATATGTGGCTCAATTTTTCATCCCAGTCTTTTTGATCCTGGTTAACATATGCCTTTATAGCAGAAATTATGGAACGATTCACCCTCTCGGATGCATTCGCCTGTGGCGAATGGATTGCCGTGTATATATGTGAAATCTTATAAAAATCGAGAAGCTCGTTGAACCTTTTAGCCTTAAATTGAGTACCATTATCCGAAATAATAGACTCGGGTACACCAAAAGTATGAAATAATTCAGATTCCATATAGGTTACGATGACATCGGCGGTGAATTTTTTTACGGGCCGAAGAAAAACAAATTTTGAGAAATGATCTAGCACAATGAAAATCCCAATGTTACCGGATCTGGATCTAGGGTAGGGTCCTATGAAATCTACATATAAGCGTTGGAAAAATCTTTGAGTAGTACCAGT
>NW_026880660.1:0-32217 GCF_032173495.1 Musca vetustissima | reverse complement strand
ATACCACCTAGCCATGATGAGGTCATAAAAGCAATTAATCGGCTCAAGAACAACAAAGCAGCAGGAGCCGAAGGGTTACCAGCCGAACTATTCGGCCAGATGCTGGTCAGGAGCATGTACCAGCTGATTAGTACAATTTGGCTAGATGAATGCCTGCCCAATGATTGGAACCTCAGCATCCTGTGTCCCGTGCACAAAAAAGGGACAAGGCGATATGTTCCAACTATAGAGAAATAAGTCTCCTTCCCATCGCATATAAAGTGCTATCCAGTGTGATGTGTGAACGATTGACATCATCGGACCATACCAATGCGGCTTCAGACCTGGCAAATCCACCATTGACCAGATTTTCACTCTGCGCCAAATCCTGGAAAAGACCCACGAAAAACACATCGACACATACCACCTATTTGTTGACTATAAAGCCCCATTCGACAGCCCTATCCGTTCAGAGGTGTTTAAAGCCATATCTACGTTCGACATTCCTGCAAAATTAATACGGCTATGCTGGATAACTTTAAGTGGCACAAGGTCAGCAGTTAAAGTAGGAAAGGACCTATCGGAGCAATTTAATACCGAACGAGGATTCAGACAAGGTGACAGTTTGTCGTGTGATCTTTTGGGTCGAACATTGCGAGGGGTTACAGTCACCTTTGAACAAATTGAGAAGGAGTCGGCCAAATTGGGCGTGGCAGTAAACGGCAAGAAGACCAAGCTGATGGTATCAACGCGCAAGTCGTCCAGTAGACTCAGATCAACTGTGGAACTTGAGAACTACAGCTTCGAGGTAGTTAAAGACTTTATATACCTTGGTACCGCCATAAATACAACGAATGACATCAGTTTTGAAATTCGGAGAAGGATTGTGATGGTCAACAGATGCTACTATGGTCTGAACAAAGCAATTCAGAAACAAGGCCACCTCCCGCCAGACCAAACTCACACTTTACAAGATGCTGATACTACCCGTGCTATTATACGGATCATAAGCATGGGTACTTGCGCAAGCAGATGAGCCAGCTCTTAGGGTGTTTGCAAGAAAAATTCTCCGAAAGATCTATGGGCCGATCTGCGTTGACGGTGAATATCGGCGTCGAATGAACCACGAGCTTTACAATTTATACGCGGACAGCGACATAGTCCGTCGTACTGAGCTGCAGCGACTACGATGGTTAGACCATGTTGTGCGGATGAATGAAAATGCCCCAGCTCAAATGGCATATAAAGGCAAGCCTACTGATGGTTCCCGTAGAAGGCGAAGGCCACGAATTAGATGGAAATACCACGTAGAAAACAACATCTTGGAACGTGGTCTTCCAAATTGGTGGACTTGCGCATAAGACCGACGCGCTTGGAAATATTTTTATTTTTATATACCACACTGTGGTACAGGGTATTATGTCTTTGTGCATATGTTTGTAACAGGCAAAAATAATCGAGATAGACCCATGGTTCCTTTTGAGAATATGTATAGAATCACTTTCTAAGTCGATTTATGCATGTCCGTCCGGCCATCCGTCTGTCCGTCAGTAGATGTTAAATTGTAAACAAAGTACAGGTCGCATTTATGATCCGAATTGGATGAAATTTGGCAAAGCTCATTTCTTTGGCCCAAGGACGAACCCTATTGAATTTGGGAAAAAAATCGGTTCAGAATTAGATATAGCTTCCATATATATTTTCGTCCGATTTAAGGTAAATGGTGCACCAAAGTCCCAATATATCATTCGATTTGCATAAAATTTGGCACGGCGTTCTAAATTAGGTCCAGTATGATGTGTGCTAAGTTTCGAGAAAATCGCTTCAGATTTAGATATAGCTCCCATATATATAGTTTCTTCCGATTGAAAGTAAATGGTGTCCCAAAGTCCCTATATATCTTTCGAGTTGCACAAAATTTGGCATAGAATACTGAATTAGGTCCAGAATGATGTGTGCTATGTTTCGAGAAAATCGGGTCAGATTTATATATAGCTCCCATATATAGTTTCGTCCGATTTAAGGTAAATGGTGTATCAAAGTCCATAAATATCTTTTGATTTGCACGAAATTTGGCACAGAGTACTGAAGTAGGTCCAGAATAATGTGTGCTAAGTTCCGAGAAAATCGGGTCAGATTTATATATAGCTCCTATATATATTTTCGCCTGATCTGAGGTTAATGGGCTCCAAAGTGCCTATATATCTTTCGATTTGAGGTGAAGGGTATCATATAGTCCGACTTTACTACTTTCCTTACTTGTTTTTCTTTAGATTTAATATAGAATATTTTTTCAGGGACGTTATAAGGCTCCAATTTCATATAGAATATTTTTTCAGGGACGTTAGAAGACGTAGATTTCTTAAGGATTTTTTGTGGGACTTTATAAGACTCGAACTTCTTAAAGAATATTTTTTCAGGGACGTTATAAGGCGTGGATTTCTTAAAGAATATTTTTTCAGGGACCTCATAAACCGTGCATTTTTTAAAGAATATTTTTTCAAGGCCTATATAAGGCGTGGATTTCTTAAAGAATATTTTTTCAAGGCCTATATAAGGCGTGGATTTCTTAAAGAATATTTTTTCAGGGACCTCATAAAGCGTGAATTTTTTAAATAATATATTTGCAGGGTCGTTATGAAGTATTTACATTTTTAAAGAACAGTGATTTAAATATAAATAGTATTTTATTTCCTATAAGTTTTTACATTGTATTCAATTAGAGTTTGGTGTTGGTAACAAATTTCCAATTTCCTGGTTAGTAAAATAACCCTCGCAGCAGTCACGCTTCGAAGCCTTGGATTTTTTTTCTATTACCAACCAACCAACTCGACTCAAATAATGATAATAATAACCCGAAGATGGAAACTTGTTTCGTTTGATTGTTGTTTTGTTATTTAAATTAAAAAAGTTTCCGAATGGAGTTCTGTTTTTTTCCTGTCACCACACCCCCCTCTTTGGTAACATATCTAAGATGCGTTACACAAATAAAAGAATAAAAAAAATGTTGGTGGAAGAAAAACTTGAAATTCAATCAGAATATCGGCAAATCGAATACAATACGTGTTTTGTACTTACAAAATGACGGGTAATATGGCTGGGTACACGAACTCTTTGCATTGCCACAAACACTAAACAATCGCAGGGTATATTCCACGAGCCAATAACTTGTACAACAACAACAACAATAATGGAAATCATCATAATAATCAAAAATATCATCACAACCACAAACAAAACAAGAAAAAAAACCAACAAACAAATAAAGAATATTTTTTACGCGACCGCTAACAAACCTTACCCGCCTGCTTGGCTAGCTGCCTGGCTTATTTTAATAAGCCTCAAGGATACCCCCAACCGAGTGGGCCAAAAAAAAGGAGTCATCAATTGAAATTGTTTTATTTTTTTCGGTATTCAAACGTGATAAGGAAATTGAATATGGCAATGCATGATTGGTTGTAAAAAGCCACAGATTTGAAATGATAAGCTGAGATTTTTCGTTTTGATGAATAAAAAAACACCAACAATAAATACATTGCAGGACTACAGATAGCCACAAACAATAAAAAAGGACTCCAATTCCAAATAATGATTGATTTTTTTCCTTGCATTACAAATAAAATTTGTTTGATAGACTGATTAGGGGACAAAGGGAAATTGAAGAGTCCTTCTTGTATTTTTTTTTTTTTTTGAATACTTTTCAAAGGATAAGAAAAATATGGAGATTTAAAAACTATTTGTAAAGCTTTATTCACTGGCGTGAATTTTTTAAAAAATATTTTTTTAAAGACCTATCCACAGGCGTGGATTTTTATACCCTTCACAACATTGTGGTACAGAGTATTATGTCTTTGTGCATATGATTGTAACAGGCAAAAATAATCGAAATAGAGCCATGGTTCCTTTTGAGAATATGCATAAAATCACTTTCTGTGTCAATTTATGCATGTCCGTCTGTCCATGTTAAATTGTGAACAAAGTACAGGTTGCATTTATGATCCGAATTGGATGAAATTTGGCACAGCTCATTTGTTTGGCCCAAGGACGAACCCTATTGAAATTGGGAAAACTCGGTCCAGATTTAGATATAGCTCCCATATATAGTTTCGCCCGATTTTAGGTAAATGGGGTACCAAAGTCCCTAAATATCTTTCGATTTGCACGAAATTTGGTATAGCCTACTGAATTAGGTCTAGAATGATGTTTGCCAAGTTTCGTGAAAATCGGTTCAGATTTAGATATAGCTCCCATATATAGTTTCGCCCGATTTTAGGTAAATGGTGCACCAAAGTCCCTGAAAATCATTTGATTTACACGAATTTTGGCATAGCGTATTGAATTAAGTCTAGAATGATGTGTGCTAAATTTCGTGAAAATCGGTTCAGATTTGGATATAGCTCCCATATATATTTTCGTCCGATTTAAGGTAAATAGTGGACCAAAGACCCTATATATCTTTCGATTTGCACGAAATTTGGCATAGCGTAATGAATTATGTCTAGAATGATATGTGTTACGTTTCCTGAAAATCGGACGAGATTTAGATATAGCTCCCATATATATTTTCGTCCGATTTTATGTAAATGGTGTACCAAAGTCCCTATATATCTTTCGATTTGCACGAAATTTGACACAGCGTACTGAATTAGGTTTAAAATGATGTGCGTTAAGTTTCCTGAAAATCGGTCCAGATTTAGATATAGCTCCCATATATATTTTCGTCCGATATATAAATGGTTCACCAAAGACCCCTAGGTAGGCCGATTGGCAAAAAATTTGGCAATTTCCTGAAAATCGGTCCAGATTTAGATATAGCCCCCATATATATTTTCGTCCGATTTTATGTAAATGGTGTACCAAAGTCCCTATATATATTTCGATTTGAACGAAATTTGGCACAGCGTACTGAATTAGGTCTAGAATGATGTGGGTCAAGTTTCGTGAAAATCGGTCCAGATTTAGATATAGCTCCCATATATATTTTCGTCCGATATATAAATGGTTCACCAAAGACCCCTAGGTAGGCCGATTGGCAAAAAAATTGGCACAGCGTACTGAAGTACATATAACCTAGCTTGAAGCAACCCTGTACCTGACCAAATGAAAAATATAGTATAGGTTGCAGAATGACATGTTTATGGATCCATTTTCATGTTAATGGTCCTTCAAAAATTCGACATCTGTTAGGATTCATCTGTTGAATATACGCACAGTGGTGAAGGGTATCATATAGTCGGCCCCTTCCGACTTTACTACTTTCCTTACTGGTTTATTTTTTGAATTCTGTTCAAAAGATAAAAAAAAATAAATGGGGATTATAACAAAATATAAATTTTCTTTAGAGGTCTACCGCAGGCTTGGATTGTTTTTTAAATATTTTTTTAAAGGTTATTGGTCTATCCACAGGCCTAGATTTTTTTTATAAATATTTTTTAATGGTATATCCACAGGCGTGGATTTAAAAAAATTGGATTTTTTACAAATATATTTTAAAGGTCTATCCACAGGAGTGGATTTTTTTTTTAATATTTGTTAAAGCCCCGTCCTATGACCTTTTGTCATAACCAATCAATACCCATCCTCCATCTTCGTAACTATTAAACGAAGTTCATACAAAAAATAATTCAAACAACGCATTCATATATCCCACTGAAAATTATCTGGAATTTCGAAAAAAAATAACATTCCTAGCTCCCTATGACATGTATTGACAGAATACTAGTAAGAAATAAACAAACAATAGTGGCAATTCAATTTTCCATCGAACAAACAGTTCGAGTAAATAAGCTCATCTTTTGAGACCTAGTCACACACACACACACACCAACGCAGACATACTCATACACTTCCACATATTTGTAGATAAACTCAGAATCCCCATACAAGTGGCCACAATGACACTGTAAGTATT
Source organism: Musca vetustissima (assembly GCF_032173495.1). Classification (NCBI taxonomy): domain Eukaryota; kingdom Metazoa; phylum Arthropoda; class Insecta; order Diptera; family Muscidae; genus Musca; species Musca vetustissima. Next base: position 26,327 of record NW_026880660.1, on the reverse strand, counting down.
CTGGAATTGATCCTCGGAATTGTGTTGTGTTATTGTGCTGGTCATCTATGGCCATTGCTTACCGTGTTGGAGTAAACAAACCATTCGTTGGCATCTTTCTTATTGTGTTTAGTCGGGTGTTGGGGTAGTGAGGGTATGGAGGATGAGAATGAAGTCGGGATTTTTTCATAGGTTTAGGTATTTGGTGTGACCTACAAGCACTAATCCCAATCACTTCAGCACGTTCTCGTGTGACCGTGGTGACTTAATTTGTACATTCAGGTGATTTTTATATGGGGACAAATAAATGTTGGACGATATATGCTTACGGATATATCCTAAGAATATATTTTTAAAAAATCCACGGCTATTGATAGGCCTTTAGGAAATATTTTCAAAGAATCCACGCCTATTGATGGACCCTTAGCAAATATTTTCAAATATATCAGGCCTATTGATGGAACCTTCGAGAATATTAAGAAAACTGGTAAGGAAAGTAGTAAAATCGGACGGGGCCGACTATATGATACCTTTCACCACATTGGGTATATCTAAGAGATGAATTCTAACAGACGTCGAGTTTTTGAAGGACCAGAGACAAAATTATGTAAATCAATTTAAAGCAAACATATATATATATATATATATACGCTATATCGGAATTTAAACCGATTTCAACTAAACCTGCCACATGTTATGTTATAGTAAATTCAGTACGTAGTGCAAAATTTTGTGCCGATTGGACCCACCTTGGTGTAGCATTTATATCCAACTTCTAGGTTATACTAACTCCAGTTCGTCGTGCAAAATTTGTGTCAATTTTGTGTAACATCGGACGAAAATATATATGAAGAAGCTATATCAAAATCTGAACCGATTTAAATGAGACTTGCCAGAACTTCACTTATATTAACTACAGTTCATTGTACAAATGTGTGTGCCAATCGGACAAAAGTTGGGACTTTAGTGCACAATTTACATAAAATCAGAAGAAAAAATATATAGGAGCCATATCTAAATCTGAAACGATTTTCACGAAATTTAACACACATAATTCTGGACTTAATTCATTACGCTAAGCCAAATTTCCTGTAAATCGAAAGATAAATAGAGACTTTGGTACACCATTTATATTAAATCGGACAAAACTATATATGGGAGCTGTATCTAAATCTGAACCGATTTTCAGGTAATTTAAAACACATCATTCTATACCTAATTCAGGACGCTGCCCCAAATTTCGTGTACATCGAAAGATATATAGGCACTTTGATACACCATATAAATTAAATCGGACGGAGCTATAACTAAATTTGGACCGATTTTCAGGAAACTTAACACACATCATTCTAGACTTAAATTAGTACGCTGTTCCAACTTTCGTGCAAATCGAAAGATATATAGGGATATTGGTACACCATTTACATTATATCGGACGAAAATATATATAGGAGCTATATTTAAATCTGAATCGATTTTCACGAAACTTGGCAGACATTATTCTGGGCTCAATTCAGTACGATGTGCCAAATTTCGTGCAAATCGAAAGATATTTACGGACTTTGGTGCACCATTTATATAAAATCGGACAAAAATATATATTGTACCTATATCTAAATCTAAACCGATTTTCATGAAACTTGGCACACATCATTCTAGACCTAATTCAGGGCGCTGTGCCAAATTTCGTGCACATCGAAAGATATATAGGGACATTGGTACACCATTTATATTAAATTGGACAAAACTTTATATGGGATCTATATGTAAATCCGAACCGATTTTCTTGTAACTTAGCACACATTATTATACACGCAATTACTTACGATATGCTAAATTTCGTGCGTATCGAAAGATATATAGGGTCTTTAGTGTATCAATTAGCTTAAATCGGATGAAAATATATATGGGAGCTATATCTAAATCTGAACCGATTTTCTCGAATCATGGCATCACTCTAGGCCCAATTCAGTACGTTTTGCCAAATTTCGCGCAAATCGAAAGATATACAGGGACTTTAGTGCAGCATTTACATTAAATCGGACGAAAATATAAATGGGAGCTATATCTAAATCTGAACCGATTTTCACGAAACTTAGCACACCTTATTCTAGGTTTAGTTCAGTACGTTATACCAAATTTCGTGCAAATCAAAAGATTTGCAAGGACTTTGGTGCACCATTTGCCTAAAATGTGGCGAAACTATATATGGGATCTATACCTAAATCTGAACCGATTTTCACTAAACTTAGTACACATCATTTTAGAGTGCATTTAGTAGGCTATACCAAATTTCGTGCAAATAAAAAATTTGCATGACTTTGGTGCACCATTTACATGCAATCGGACGAAAATATATATGGGAGCTATATCTAAATCTGGACCGATTTTCACGAAACTTGGCAGATATCATTCTATGCTCAATTCAGTACGTTGCACCAAATTTCGTGTAAATCGAAAGATATATAGGAACGTTGGTGCACCATTAACATTAAATCGGACAAAAATATATTTGGGAGTTATATCTAAATCTGAACCGATTTTTCCCAATTTCAATACGGTTCGTCCTAGGGCCAAATAAGTGACTTGTGTCAAATTTCATCCAAATCGGATTATAAATGTGACCAGTACTTTGTTTACAATTTAACATGGACAGACAGACGGACGGACGGACCGACGGACGGAGGGACATGCATAAATCGACTCAGAAAGAGATTCTATGCATATTCTCAAAAGGAAGATATCAAAGCGATCAATGCTGTATTTCCGCCCTCAAGTGTAGTAATAGGTTACTAAACAATATATGAATACGTAAGCACCTATAAGTGTATCTCCCACATCCGAGTACATACTGCAATATAATTGGTATCAATTTAATGGCCAACCACCCCTCTTGGATATACTATCAACTTCTCGTTTCTATGTTCTGCAGGAGTAAATACATACACTATAGAATTTTGTCATTTTTCACGCAAAAGCCAGGGTCCATTTGACCCGGTAAATATTGAAAGATCTTTGTCAAAACAGGCATGCTCCCCTTCTCCGTGAAAAATATCGCAGTGTTTGGGCCATCATTGCAGACTCTGCAGCGACCAGAAAAACCGATAAAAATAAAGTTTTTGATCCATTTCATTCCCTAAATATTAACCGGTCTTTACCAAAAACAATAGGGGTCTTCATTGGGCAGAACCCATCCTACATGCAAAATGTCGTGAAGATTGTCCATAACTGTGGCCTGTATCGTGTTTACAATAAAATTAGCAGACGGACGGACGGACACACATGTCATGATCGACTCAGCTAGTCGAGATATGACGATCGGTATACTTAAAGGTATGTCTAGGACCAATATTTCGCGGCGTTACAAACTTTTGGGGCTGCACAAAGCTATAATACCGTGATAACATAGTTGTGTAGGTTTTAAAAATCCATGGCTATTGATAAGTTTTTGGAAACGGTTTAAAAAAATCCTCTCCTATTGATGGACCCTTAGAAAATATTTTTAAAAAATGCACGCCTATTGATACGCCTTAGATTCGAACTTAAAAATTCCAGCATTAAGTTTTACCTGAATACAATTTTTTTCATCCACACCTTTGTTTGGTCTATGAGAATATATTGTTAAAAAAATCCACCCACTGTCCTCCTCCTACCATCCTTGGATTATCTCCTGGCACCCAGCTATGTCAGGTATTTCGTGACATTGATATCAGTCAGTTTATTTAGTGTTTAATATTAGCTCACCGCATGACATCACAACGTGTAAATAAAACAAAAACAAATAAGCCACGGACAATAGGTAGAAGAAATTCCGATGGAAATCCTAGCGTGTGTGTGGAGGTACAGCATACCTGGCCATACACGGAAATTTCCCAACACACACTGTTTGACCACTGTTTGACCATGTCCACTCACTAATGTTTGTACAAAGTTTTATGTCCGTGTGTGCGTGTACGATTTTTTTATTGCAAAAAAACCAACCACACCATTAAAAGCAGAGATTGGAATTCTTCCCCCGAGAGTGTGTGGCTTTGAGACAATTGAATCAAGAGATTTAGTTTGTCTTTTAGTGATGTCACTCTAGTCTCCTACCCAACCCCTCCTTCCTCGCCCACGGCCCATTGTGTCTAAGTTGGAAAATTAAAATCAATGTTCCTGTGATTTTGTTTTCGCTCCCCCATTGAAATCTATGCAGGACCTACATTTGAACTTCCGTTTCGTTTTCCTTGAAGTTTAGAATTATTTACCGTTATTGTTTGTCTTCTGTGCTGAGGCTGCTGTTGTCGTTATCTTGAGCCCCTAGCACTGCTTTGGCTATTTGTTTAAGTTTGCAGGTATTTCAATTGTTTATTGTACACGAGTGTCCCCACCCCGCCCCGTTATCTGGCCCCTCTTAAAGCATTTTCACTGTTCATATCCTGTAATATTGAAAGCAATTACTTTTAAGCGGATTAGAGGTCAACATTTGGGCAAATACAAGTGATTTGTAGCATTGACTGGCCATTTGGAAGTAGGACTTCCCACACACACACATACACGCATACGAACATAAAACACGAGTCAAGGATATTTAGTCCTGTGGATTTTTTTTTACAAATGATTTAAACGCTCTGAAATATAGCCGGCTGATGTTAATGTTATTTTTTGGAAAATTTAAGAAGTGCTGCTCCAGTTCTTATTGTCCTCTAGGTGGCGGGGTGGGGTGGCAGGATAAAATAGAGTTCTTTGAGGGGAATGCATGAAATGTACCACACAAATTGTTTGTTCAATTTGTGGGATTTCACTTAAGAGGCTAAAAACGGCAGGGCTTCCTGGAGAACATACACATGGCATCGTCGAATTTTTATTTAATTTGGGAGAATAAAAATGTTTTTAAAGGACAAAAAAGGACGTGTATTTATAACCTACACAACTATGTTGTCAGGGTATTATAGCTTTGTGCAGCCCCAAGAATTTGTAACGCCACGAAATATTGGTCCTAGGCCCACCTTTAAGTATACCTATCGTCATATCTCGACTAGCTGAGTCGATCTAGACATGTGTGTCCGTCCGTCTGTCCATTATGTTTTGTAAACACGATACATGCCACAGTTATGGACCAATGTAGATGCATGTAGAATGGGTTCTGGTCAATAAAGAACCCTTTTTATACCCTTCACCACACTGTGGTACAGAGTATTATGTCTTTGTACATATGTTTGTAACAGGCAAAAGGAAACGAGATAGACACATGGTTCCTTTTGAGAATCTGCATAGAATCACTTTCTGAGTCGATTTATGCATGTCCGTCCGTCTGCCCGTCTGTTTGTGTTAAATTGTAAACAAAGTACATGTCGCATTTTTAATCCGATTTGGATGAGATTTGGCACAGCTCATTTGTTTGGCCCAAGGACGAACCCTATTGAAATTGGGAAAAATCGGTGCAGATTTAGATATAGCTCCCATATATATTTTCGTCCGATTTAATGTAAATGATGCACCAAAGTCCCTATATATGTACTTCGATTTTCACAAAATTTTGCATAGCATACTAAATTGAGCCTATAATGATGTCTGCCAAGTTTCGTGAAAATCGGTCCAGAATCATGAATCATTCTAGACGTAATTCATTACGCCGTGCCATATTTTGTGCAAATCGAAAGATATATAGGGACTTTGGTACACCATTTACATGAAATCGGACAAAAAACTATGCATGGGAGCTATATCTAATGTCCGATTTCATGTAAATGGTGTACCAAAGTCCCTATATATCTTTCGATTTGCACAAAATATGGCACAGCGTAATAAATTACGTCTAGAATGATGTGTGTTAAGTTTCCAGAAAATCGGTTCAGATTTAGATATAGCTCCCATATATATTTTCGTCCGATTTAATGTAAATGGTGCACCAAAGTCCCTATATATCTTTCGATTTGCACGAAATTTGCTATAGCGTACTGAATTACGTTTAGAAATATGTGTATTTAATTTCGTAAAAATCGGTTCAGATTTAGATATAGATCCCATATATACTTTTGTCCGATTTTAAGTAAATGGTGCACCAAAGTCCCTATATGTTTATACCCTTCACCACACTGTGGTACAGGGTATTATGTCTTTGTGCATATGTTTGTAACAGGCAAAAATAATCGAGATAGACCCATGGTTCCTTTTGAGAATATGCATAGAATCACTTTCTGAGTCGATTTACGCATGTCCGTCTGTCCGTCCGTCCGTCCGTCCGTCTGTCCATGTTAAATTGTAAACAAAGTACAGGTCGCATTTATGATCCGAATTGGATGAAATTTGGCATAGGTCACTTATTTGGCCCAAGGACGAACCCTATTGAAATTGGGAAAAATCGGTTCAGATTTAGATATAGCTCCCATATATATATTTAACCGATTTAATGTAAACAGTCCCTATATAACATTCGATTTGCACGAAATTTAGTACAGCCTAATCATTTAGGTCTAGAATGATGTCTGCCAAGTTTCGTGAAAATCGGTCCAGATTTAGATATAGCTCCCATATATAGTTTCGTCCGATTTCATGTAAATGGTGCCCAAAGTCCCTATATATCTTTTGATTTGCACGAAATTTGGCATAACGTACTGAATTAAGCCTAGAGTGATGTCTGCCAAGTTCCGTGAAAATCGGTCCAGATTTAGATATAGCTCCCATATATAGTTTCGTCCGATTTCATGTAAATGGTGCCCCAAAGTCTCTATATATCTTTCGATTTGCACGAAATTTGGCATAACGTACTGAATTGAGTCTAGAATGGTGTCTGCCCAGTTTCAAGAAAATCGGTCCAGATTTAGATATAGCTCCCATATATAGTTTCGTCCGATTTCATGTAAATGGTGCCCCAAAGTCCCTATATATCCTTCGATTTGCACGAAATTTGGCATAACGTACTTAATTGGGCCTAGAATGATGTCTGCCAAGTTTCATGAAAATCGGTCCCGATTTAGATATAGCTCACATATATATTTTCGTCCGATTTAATGTAAATGGGGCCCCAAAGTCCCTATATATCTTTCGATTAGCACGAAATTTGGTACAGCCTAATCATTTAGGTCTAGAATGATGTCTGCCAAGCTCCGTGAAAATCGGTCAAGATTTAGATATAGCTACCATATATAGTTTCGTCCGATTTCATGTAAATTGTGACCAAAATCCATATATATCTTTCGATTTGCACGAAATTTGGCATAACGTACTGAATTGATCCTAGAGTTATGTCTGCCAAGTTTCGTGAAAATCAGTCCAGATTTAGATATAGCTCTTATATATAGTTTCGTCCGATTTCATGTAAATTGTGCACCAACATCCATATATATCTTTCGATTTGCCCGAAATTTTGCACAACGTACTGAATTGAGCCTAGAGTGATGTCTGCCTTGTTTCGTGAAAATCGGTCCAGATTTAGATATAGCTCCATTTTATTATAGATTGATTTTATGTAATTGACGCACCAAGGAACCAATAGGAACAAAACGTTCTAAAGTTAGTATAACCTAACCTGTGACAAGTTTGTTTGAAATCGCTTAATATGTGGATATAGCTTACATATATTTTTTCGCCCGATATCAAGCAAATTGGGCATCATACTCCTCATATTAGTCAGATTGACATCAAATTTTGCACAACGTACAAAATTGAGCATAGAATTACGTATTTGCGTTTTCTAGAAGTACAGACATAGTCAACCGGATGACCTATTTATATTTGTTTGAAGTCGATTTACACACTTTATGGACAAATCTAGGTAGATTCACATTTAGATAAATATCACATATTTTATTTCATCCAATTTCATGTTAATAGTCCTGTTTAATGTACCCATAGTGGTGAAGGGTATCCTAGAGTCGGCCCCGTCCGACTTTACTACTTTCCTTACTGGTTTTATATATAATAAAGAACTCAAAATGTGGCCGAATGCACAAAACATACTAAAATAAGTGTAACATAACATGTGACAAGTTTCGATGAAATCGGTTTACATTTAATGCACTTAATTAGATATAAAATGATTTTTGTGAAGTTTTCTGAAAATCGGTTCAGATTTAGATATAGCTCCCAAATATATTTCCCACAGATTTTAGTGCACAAAAGTCCCTATATATCGTTTGATATGCACGAAATTTGGCACAGCGTAATGAATTAGGTCTAGAATGATGTCTGTTAAATTTCCTGAAAATCGTTTCAGATTTTGATGTAGCTCTCATATATAGTTTCGTCCGATTTCATGTGAATTGTGCACCAAAGTCCATTAAAATCTTTCGAATACCACAAAATTTGGCACAGCGTAATGAGCTAGGTCTAGAATGATGTGTGCTAAGTTTCGTGAAAATCGGTTCAGATTTAGATATAGCTCTCATACATATTTTCATCCGATTTAAGGTAAATGTTGTACAAAGTCCCTTAATATCTGTCGGTTTGCACGAAATTTGACTCAGCGTAATGAATTGCCGAATCATATGTTTATGGATCTAATTTTATTTTACTGGTCCTTAAAAATGCGACGTCTGTTAGACGTCTGTTGAATATACTCAAAGTGGTGAAGGGTATCATATAGTCGGCTCCGCCCGAATTTACTACTTTCTGTTTTTTTTTTTTTTTTTTGGTAAAGATCGGTTAATGTAGGGGATGAAATGGACCAAATACTTAATTTTTGTCGGGTATTTGGTAGCTCTACAGGTCGCAATTATCGACTAAACATCGCAAACAGGTCGCAATTATGGACCAAACATAGCAAATGTTTACATGGAGAAGGGTATAGGGCCAAAGAATAAGCATCCCTTTTTTGATAAAGATCGGTCAATATTTAGTGGGACAATTGAACCCTGACTTTTGCGTGGAAAATGACAAAATTTGTATTCTATAAAGTAAATATTTGCCCCTGAATGGTATAGACCCGATAAGCTGATAGTACATCCAAGAGGAGTGGTTGACCTTTAAATTGATTCCAATTATATTGTCATATGTACTCGTATGTGGGAGTTACACTTAAATATTTACAGGTGCTTACGTATTCATATTTTATTTTGTAACTCATTACAAAACTAGAGGGGGCGATATATAGTTCTGATCGCTTTGAAATTTTCCATGAGGATCCAGGTATGGTCAAGGACAACGCCTATAATTTTCGGTGATTATCAGATAAAAATATTGAAATGAGGTGGACAGAAAACTTAATTTTTTGTGTGTTTTCAAGTCGATTTATAGGCCGCAATTGAAAGCCGAACATCACAACATAACCTACGGTGAAGGAAATCTGGTCAAGTAATTAGAAGGGCTGTACTGAATATTAGTAGTATTTGTTGACCTCTAGTCGGTCAAGAGGGTGCAAATATTGCGAAATATGGTTGGAATATAGAACCACAGAAAGTTAGATTTGCTTGGAAATTGTGTAGGGTATGATATGGTCGGCCCCGTCCGACTATACTCCTCCGCACACTGGTTTATAAATATTTTCTGAAGGCCCAAGCAAAGGCCCAACTATGTTGTCAGGATATTATAGCTTTGTGCAGCCTCAAGAGTTTGTAACGCCGCGAAATATTGGTATACCGATTAAGTATACCGATCGTCATATCTCGTCTGGCTGATTCGATCTAGACATGTGTATCCGTCCGTCCGTCTGTCCATTAAATTTTTTGGTAAAGATCGTTTAGTATTTAGGGGATTAAATGAACCAGATACTTAATTTTTATCGGTTTTTCTGGTCGCTCTAGAGGCCGCAATTAGGGTCCGAACAACGCGAAATTGTACATGGAGAAGGGGATCGGGCCAAAGAATAAGCATGCCTGATTTGATAAAGATCTGTTATGTTTTAGCGGGTCAAATTTTCAGTGATGATCAGAATAAAATTTTGGGATTAATTTCTTTGTGTGTTTTCTAGTCGAATATAATCCGAACATCACAACTCAACCCACCGTGATGGGATTCTGGACAAATAAGTAGAATATTTTATTTGAATATGTTTCATATTCGGAAAATGTGCTGTTGACTTCGAATCGGGCAAGTCGGGGCAAATATCCCGAAATATTGCCCAGGCTCGCAATAAACATCCGAGTTCCGTGGTAGTTGTGTAGGGTATCGTAAGGTCGGCCCCGTCCGACTATACTGCTCCACTCACTGCTTTAAAATATTTTTAAGGGATCCATAAATAGCCGTAGATTTTGTAATATTTTTTTAAAAATACAATCTAAAAATAAATTTAATTAAAATGCTATATCACAATCCACCCTCTTCCACCTCAATTCCCATTACTGTCTTCCTTTTACATTCCCATATTTATTTTTCTAAATTCTCAACATTAATGTCACTGGGTCATTTCCTGCCCCCTCACCCGAAAATTATATTATATTATTGATTTTCCGTTTTACATTACATTATCGGAATGGGAGGAAGGAGAAAATCTTTATTCAAATAACAATTTGCTTAAATGTTACAATTGTTTTTGTTTCTTCATTTCGTTTATGTTTCTTTATACCCTTCACCACACTGTGGTACAGGGTATTATGTCTTTGTGCATATGTTTGTAACAGGCAAAAATAATCGAGTTAGACCCATGGTTCCTTTTGAGAATATGCATAGAATCACTTTCTGAGTCGATTTATGCATGTCCGTCTGTCCGTCCGTCCGTCCGTCCGTCCGTCTGTCCATGTAAAATTGTAAACAAAGTACAGGTCGCATTTATGATCCGAATTGGATGAAATTTGGCATAGGTCACTTATTCGGCCCAAGGACGAACCCTATTGAAATTGGGAAAAATCGGTTCAGATTTAGATATAGCTCCCATATATATATTTAACCGATTTAATGTGAACGATCCCTATATATCTTTCGATTTGCACGAAATTTGGTACAGCCTAATCATTTAGGTCTAGAATGATGTCTGCCAAGTTTCGTGAAAATCGGTCCAGATTTAGATATAGCTCCCATATATAGTTTCGTCCGATTTCATGTAAATGGTGCCCCAAAGTCCCTATATATCCTTCGATTTGCACGAAATTTGACATAACGTACTGATTTAAGACTAGAGTGATGTCTGCCAAGTTTCGAGAAAATCGGTCCAGATTTAGATATAGCTCCCATATATAATTTCGTCCGATTTCATGTAAATGGTGCCCCAAAGTCCCTATATATCTTTCGATTTGCACGAAATTTGGCATAACGTACGGAATTAAGCCTTGAATGACGTCTGAAAAGTTTCGTGAAAATCGGTCCAGATTAAGATATAGCTCCCATATATAGTTTCGTCCGATTTCATGTAAATGGTGCACCAAAGTCCCTATATATGATTCGATTTGCACGAAATTCGGTACAGCGTAATGAATTAGGCCTATAATGATGTGTGCTGAGTTTCAAGAAAATCGGTTCAGATTTAGATATAGCTCCCACATATAGTTTCGTCCGATTTAATGTAAATGGTGCCCCAAAAACCCTATATATCTTCCGATTTGCACGAAATTTGGCATAACGTACTGAATTGAGCCTAGAATGATGTCTGCCAACTTTCGAGAAAATCGGTCCAGATTTAGATATAGCTCCCATATATAGTTTCGTCTGATTTCATGTAAATGGTGCACCAAAGTCCCTATATATATTTTTATTTGCACGAAATTTGGCATAACGTACTGAATTAAGCCTAGAGTGATGTCTGCCAACATTCGAGAAAATCGGTCCAGATTTAGATATAGCTCCCATATATAGTTTCGTCCGATTTCATGTAAATGGTGCACCAAAGTCCCTATATATCCTTCGATTTGCACGAAATTGGGATAACGTACTTAATTGAGCCTAGAATGATGTCTGCCAAGTTTCATATAGTAGCGTTTTCTAGAAGTACAGACATAGGCCAACGGATGACCTATTTATATTTGTTTGAAGTCGATTTACATACTTTATGGATAGATCTAGGTAGATTCACATTTAGATAAATATCACATATGTTATTTCATCCAATTTCATGCTAATGGACTTGTTTAATATACCCATAGTGGTGAAGGGTATCATATAGTCGGCCCCGTCCGACTTTACTACTTTCCTTACTGGTTTTAATTTGTTTCTTGTTTCGGTTGTCATTCTTCGGTTAACCTTTGCCACCAATAAAAATCTGTTCAATCTGTTTAATGATTGTAAAAATATCATCAGATAAGAAATCAATTAAGAGGATTTGCCTAGCTATTTTTTTGCTGCGATCCTTGTGGCTGTCATTTATTATTGTCAAGGGGGCGTTTGGAGTTTTTTTTTTTTTTTTTTTTGCAGAGAACTTTATTAAATTGTATTGAAAGTGTTTTTCGGATTGCAACAAATTTATATTTAATTGATGTGGTTGACTACATAACTATTTTTTGCTGGTCCTTTATTTTTATACCCTTCACCACACTGTGGTACAGGGTATTATGTCTTTGTGCATATGTTTGTAACAGGCAAAAGGAAACGAGATAGACACATGGTTCCTTTTGAGAATATGCATAGAATCACTTTCTAAGTCGATTTATGCATGTCCGTCCGTCCGTCTGTCTGTCTGTGCATGTTAAATTGTAAACAAAGTACAGGTCGCATTTATGATCCGAATTGGATGAAATTTGGCATAGGTCACTTATTCGGCCCAAGGACGAACCCTATTGAAATTGGGAAAAATCGGTTCAGATTTAGATATAGCTCCCATATATATATTTAACCGATTTAATGTAAACAGTCCCTATATATCTTTCGATTTGCACGAAATTTGGTACAGCCTAATCATTTAGGTCTAGAAACATGTCTGCCAAGTTTCGTGAAAATCGGTCCAGATTTAGATATAGCTTCCATATATAGTTTCGTCCGATTTCATGTAAATGGTGCCCCAAAGTCCCAATATATCTTTCGATTTGCACGAAATTTGGCATAACGTACTGAATTAAGCCTAGAGTGATGTCTGCCAAGTTTCGAGAAAATCGGTCCAGATTTAGATATAGCTCCCATATATAGTTTCGTCCAATTTCAGGTAAATGGTGGACCAAAGTCCCTATATATCTTTCGATTTGCACGAAATTTGGCATAACGTACTGAATTAGGTCCAGAATGATGTGTGTTTAATTTCCTGAAAATCGGTTCAGGTTTAGATATAGCTCCCATACATATTTTCGTCCGATTTTTGGTAAATATTGCACCAAAGTCCCTATATATCGTTAGATTTGCACGAAATTTGGCATAGCGTACGGAATTAAGTCTAGAACGATGTGTGTAAAATTTCATGAAAATCGGTTCAGATTTAGATATAGCTCCCATATATATTTTCGTCCGATTTTAGGTAAATAGTGCATCAATGTCCCTATATATCCTTCGATTTGCACGAAATTTGGGATAGCGTACTGAATTATGTCTGGAACGATGTGTGTTAAATTTCGTGAAAATAGGTTCAGATTTAGATATAGCTCCCATATATATTTTCGTCCGATTTTATGTAAATGGTGCAACAATGTCCCTATATATCCTTCGATTTGCACGAAATTTCGCATAGCATACTGAACTAAGTCTAGAACGATGTGTGTTAAATTTCGTGAAAATCGGTTCAGATTTAGATATAGCTCCCATATATATTTTCGTCCGATTTTGGATTTATAAGTAAATTTGGATTTATAAGTAAATAAAGAACTCAAAATGTGGCCGAATGCAAAAACCATACTGAAATAAGTGTAACCTATATTTCGATATTTCGCTTTAAATTTATTTACATTATTTTGTCCCATCGTAAGAAGCAACTCTATACCTGACCAAAATTTAGTATAGGTTGCAGAATGACATGTTTAATTTCATGTTAATGGTTCTTCAATAATGCGACGTCTGTTAAGATTCATCTGTTTAATATACCCACAGTGGTGAAGGGTATCATATAGTCGGCCCCGTCCGACTTTACTACTTTCCTTACTGGTTTTTATACCAGTATAGCTTTGTGCAGCCCCAAATGTTTGTAACGCCGCGAAATATTGGTCCTAGACCCACCTTTAAGTATACCGATCGTCATATCTCGACTAGCTGAGTCGATCTAGACATGTGTGTCTGTCCGTCCGTCCGTCTGTCCATTATAATTTGTAAACACGATACAGGCCACAGTTATGGACCAATCTTCACGAAATTTTGCATGTAGGATGGGTTCTGGCCAATGAAGACCCCTATTGTTTTTGGAAAAGATCGGTTAATATTTAGGGGATGAAATGGACCAAATACTAAATTTTTGTCGGTTTTTCTGGTCGCTCCAGAGGACTCAATTATTGCCCAAACACCGCGAATTTTTGCATGGAGAAGGGGATCGGGCCAGAGAATAAGCATGCATGTTTTGATAAAGATTGGTCAATATTTAGCTGGTCAAATGGACCCTGACTTTTGTGTGAAAAATGAGAAAATTTGTATTCTATGGCATATATATTTACTCCTGGAGGATGTAAACCCCAGGAGTTGATATCATATCCAAGAGGAGTGGTTGGCCTTTAAATTGATACCAAATATAGTGATGTACCTACTCAGATGTGGGAGTTACAGTCAAATGTTTACAAGTGCTTATGTATTCAGATATTATTTAGTAACCCATTACCACATTAGAGGGAGAAATATCGCGCTGATGGCTTTGAAATTTTTCATGAAGTTCCAGTTATGGTCAAGAACAACGCCTACAATTTTCGGTGATGATCAGATTAAAATTTTGGGATGAAATGGACAGAAAACAGAATTTTTTGTGTGTTTTCGAGTAGAGTATACCGGGAAGGTAATCTGGACAAGTAATTAGAAGGACTGTACTGAATATTCGAAAAAAGGAAGGAAGAGGTGTTGTTAACCTTTAATCGGACAAGAGGGGGCAAATATCACGAAATATTACTCAGACTCGGAATAAACATCCTCAGAAAGTTAGAGTTCGTGGTAGTTGTGTAGGGTATCGTATGGTCGGCCCCGTCCGACTATACTGCTCCGCTCACTGGTTTTTAATCTATCCCTAATATATAGGTATGAAAAATATTTTTTAAAAATGTACGCCTACATAGGAGCTTGAAAAACTATTTTAAAAAAATGCACAGCTTATATACAATATAGCTTGTTTTTTTAATCTACGCCTTATATAAAGGCTTAAAAAATATTTTAAAAAAAATCCACGCCTTGTGTAGTAATTTTTTATATTTCTTTATTTTTAACATAATTTACCCTCCTCCTACACGACATATATCACCTTTAACCCCACGTCAGGTGTGATATGTCACAACCATAAAAAAGCTAATAATGAAAGTCTCCAAAATACGACAGTCCAATAAAAAATAAATGAAAACTAATAACAAAAACTGCCAAGAAATTTAAGACAGTTAATAAAACTGTCCCCCGGCCCCCACAAAAATATAATATTAAAAACTTTTTTCTTTGATTGGAAATTAAAAATAAGGCAATACAAAAATCCGACACATGTAGACAAATATTTGTGATTTCTGTGGAAACCAAAAAATCCTCCATAACTTTACTTTACAAATGACATGTAACCGAACGGCGGACCCTCTTCAAAGGATAACAAATGTCTCCCGTTTTAACGCAACTGCCAGTCAGCCAGCAAAAGAAAACCACCTACATGACAGCCATCAGAGAGCGAACGAGATTCTTTACCAATGATAATAAATAAAAAATTAAACGTCCACCAAGTCAAACAAAATACCCAACAAAAACAACAATTTAAAAGAACATCTAGAAAATCCTTTAAGCTTTACAAGATAGCTTGTTTTTAGCTTTCACACGATAATAGATATTTTTACACATTAGATGAACGACTTCGAATTGAAACGCAAAACCTCTAACTACCTCGCAAATCATCGCAAGTAATCCACCGCCATCATTATATTTAATTCGTATGAAATCATCCAAATCAAGCGACAAATCAAATTAGAGCTCCCCCCCCCCCCTACCGATAAATAAAGAAAAATGAAAAATGTGAATGAAGAAAATGAAATAAAATCAATACGCACGATTAAATACACCGATGTCATATATTATGATAATTTTAACGAATGTAAACGGGGAGAGAACGCTAGAACAATTCATGTGAGTGTGTGTGGGTGTAACACAAACACACACACAAACAGTCATCCAGTAGATCATATGAGGATGTATTTCTGGGAGCAAGTAATGCTAGAGAATTTGTTGGCAACAGGGGCGAATTTAAAGGATCAACCAATATTTTCTAAAGGCCCATAAATAGAAGTTAAAACTTTTTTAAAATATTTTCTAAGTGCCCATCAATGGGCGCGGATTTTCTAAAAAATATTTGTTCAATTTGTTCAAAGTCTACATAGTGCATGAATTTTTTTACCCTTCACCACACTGTGGTACAGGGTATTATGTCTTTGTGCATATGTTTGTAACAGGCAAAAGGAATCGTGGTTCCTTTTGAGAATATGCATAGAACCACTTTCTGAGTCGACTTATGCATGTCCGTCCGTCCGTCTGTCCGTCCGTCTGTTGATGTTAAATTGTAAACAAAGTACAGGTCGCATTTATAATCCGATTTGGCTGAAATTTGGCACAGCTCATTTATTTGGCCCAAGGACGAACCCTATTGAAATTGGGAAAAATCGGTTCAGATTTAGATATAGCTTCCATATATATTTTCGTCCGATT
This sequence comes from Musca vetustissima, assembly GCF_032173495.1. Classification (NCBI taxonomy): domain Eukaryota; kingdom Metazoa; phylum Arthropoda; class Insecta; order Diptera; family Muscidae; genus Musca; species Musca vetustissima. Next base: position 9,719 of record NW_026880660.1, on the reverse strand, counting down.
TAAGGTAAATAGTGTACCAAAACCCCTCCATATCTTTCGATTTGCACAAAATTTGGCATAGCGTACTGAATTAAGTCTATAATAATGTGTGCAAAGTTTCGTGAAAGTCGGTTCAGATTTAGATATAGCTCCCGTATATTGTTTCTTCCGATTTTATGTATATATCTTTCGATTTGCACGAAATTTGGCATGGCATACTGAATTAAGTCTAAAATTATGTGTGCGAAGTTTCGTGAAAGTCGGTTCAGATTTAGATATAGGTCACTTATATATCTCCGTCCGCTTTAAGGTAAATGGTGTATCAAAGTTCCTATATATCTTTCGATTTGCACGAAATTTGGCATCGCGTACTGAATTAAGTATAAAATGATGTGTTGAAAGTTTCGTGAAAATCGGTTCAGATTTAGATATAGCTCCCTTATATAGTTTCGCCCGATTTTAGGTAAATAGTCCACAAAAGTCCCTATATATATTTCGATTTGCACGAAATTTGGTGCACCGTAATGAATAAGGTCTAAAATGATGTATGCAAAATTTCGTGAAAATCGGTTCAGATTTCGATATAGCTCCCATATAGATTTTCGTCCGATTTAAGGTAAATGGTGTACTAAAGTCCCTATATATCTTTCGATTTGCACGAAATTTGGCATGGCGTACTGAATTAAGTCTGGAATGATGTTGCTAAGCTTTGTGAAAAGATCCATAGCTAGGCCGATTTTCACAAGGTACTGAAGTAATAAAAATTAGTCTCTGGCAAGTTTCCCTGAAATCGGTTCAGATATAGATATATATCAAACACGCGACGTCAGTTAGGATACATATGTAAAATATACCAAAAGTGGTGGAGGGTATCATATAGTCGGCCCAGTCCGACTTTACTACTTTCCTTACTGTTTTTTTTTTTTTAATTTAAGGCTCATCAAAAAGAGAACAAGGAGATTTTATAAAAATAGTGCCCAGTAATGGACGCGTACTTTCTGAAAACATTTTTTCAAAGTCTACGCTCGGGCATCGTCCGGGGCCGAAAGACGGGATATTATACCCTACACAACTTCCACGAAAATCTAACTTTCTGTGGTTCTATATTTTGAGTCTGGGCAATATTTCGTGATATTTGCACCCTCTTGCCCGATTAGAGGTCAATAGCACCACTTCCTTACACTGACATATTTTCGGATTATTACTATCAGTACAGCCCTTCTAATTACTTGTCCAGATTCCCTTCACCGTGGGTTGTGCAGTGATGTTCGGGTTTCAATTGTGGCCGACTCGACTCCAAAAAGCACAAAAAAATAAGTTTTTGGTCCACTTCATCCCAATATTTTCATCACGGAAATTAAAGGCGTTGTCCTTGACCATACATGGATCATCATGGAAAATTTCAAAGCGATCAGCGCTATATTTCCGCCATCTAGTGTGGTAATGGGTTACTAAATAATATATGAATACGTAAGTACCTGTAAATATTTAAGTGTAACTCCCACGTTCGAGTACATACGACAATACAATTGATATGAATGTAAAGGTCAACCACTCCTCTTGGATACACTATCAACTTATTGGGTATATGTCCTTCAGGAGTAAATATATACGCCATAGAATAAAAATTTTGTCATTCTTCACACAAAAGTCAGGGTCCGTTAGATCCTCTGAATATTCTTCATGTAAAAATTGCTGCCTCTGGAGCGAGAAAATCAGACAAAACCAGTAAGGAAAGTAGTAAAGTCGGACGGGGCCCACTATATGATACCCTTCACCACTTTGGGTATATCTAACGATTGAATCCTAACATACGTCAAATTTTTGAATGACACACACCATTCTGCACCTAATTTTTTACTCTATGCAAAAATTCATGCAAATCGACTGATTTATAGAAACTTTGGCGCACCATTTACCTTAAATCGGACGAAGCTATATATGGGAGCTATATCTAAATCTGAACCGATTTTCTCGAAACTTGGCACACACCATTCTGCACCTAATTCAGTACTCTGTGCCAAATTCCGTGCAAATCGAAAGATATAGAGGGACTTTGGTGCCCCATTTACCTTAAATTGGACGAAAATATATATAGGAGTTATATCTAAATCTGAACCGATTTTTCCCAATTTCAACAGGGTTCGTCCTTGGGCCAAATAAGTAACTTGTGCCAAATTTCATCGAAATCGGATCATAAAGGCGACCTGCACTTTGTTTACAATTTAACATATACAGACGGACGGACGGACGGACGCACATGCATAAATCGACTCAGAAAGTGATTCTATGCATATTCTCAAAAGGAATCATGTGTCTATCTCGTTTCCTTTTGCCTGTTACAAACATCTGCACAAAGACATAATACCCTGTACCACAGTGTGGTGAAGGGTATAAAAAGCTTGTTGATCCATTTCATCCCCTAAATATTAACCCATCTCTGCCATTGGTCAGAACCCTTCATTGGCCAGAACCTATCCTACATGCAAAATTGCGTGAGGATTGGTCCATAACTGTGCCCGGCATCGTGTTTAAAAGTTATAATGGACAGACGGACGGACACACATGTCTAAATTGACTCAGCTAGCCAAGATATGAATATCGATATACATAAAGGTGGGTCTTGGACCAATATTTCGCGGAGTTACAAAGTCTTGGGGCTGCACAAAACTAGGCATGCATTTTTTACAAAAGCAAATTTTTAAGGCGTGAATTTTTAAAGAATATTTTTTTGGGATTTTTTAAAGAATATTTTTTAAGGGGTCTTCAAAAATTAAAAAAAAATATTTTCATTAAAAAATGGTTCCATAGAATTTGTAAGGCCTTTTTTCCTGGAACCTTTTTTTTAAAGAATATTTTTTCACACAAGGCGATTTTTTAATATTTTTTCATATTGAACATGAGACATTTAAAATAAAATTTCAAACATCTCCATCGTTCCCGAAAAATAATATTAGAGTAAATTTTAGACAACATACACAATACAACAACAAGAAGAAAATAACAACAATAAATGTAATTCTTTATAACAATCAACAAATGCGACATTTGTGGATTTACGCATTGTTTCTTAGAGCAAATTTCTTTCGTTTTTTCTTTTGTCACTATGAGAAGTTAAATTTTGAATATTAGGGTGTAACGTTTAAGGTATGGGACAATTTTTGGAAAATAAAAAAGATAAATGATAAATTTAATTTTTGTTAACTACTCCGTACTCTTATTTCTCATATTTCCATTTGCGAATTTTTAGGATTTTCAAAAAATTTCCAAACGTATCCTTGGCAAAGTTTCTATACAATTTATCTCCGCATCCTGATACAAATAGCGAGGAAAAAAACACAAAAATTCATTATTGTATTGTGATTACAATTCAGTTGAAATAATTGGAATATGGTTTTAATAGGGTTATTAAATTAGTGTTCTAATTTAATATTTATTTTCCTGCAAAGGGGAAGAAGGGTCCTTTAAATACCTTAATTTTGGAACTATGAAAATGTCGAAAGAAATTGTTATTTATTTTTTGTGTTACCCCATTGTAATACCCCTCTGCCTATTGGCCCAGCCATAATGTTGGCCACCATTCTGTTCTGTGCACATGTTCTTCATCATTTGCTGTAGTTGTAGTCGCTGTTTACGCCCAATTAATCTATGAAAAATTCGTTTATAATTTGACGCATTTATCACTAAAACATAACATTCGAATGGCAACAACAAGGACAACACTAACAAGGATAACAAAAATATGTAATTACAGTACCACCAATGGGAAAAATTTTGATGGAAGGTTGAGGGAGAATGAGCCAGAGAACAAAGCAATCCCTAATGTCCTGGGTAACCAGAAAAAAATTGCTATTAGTGTAATTCCAATGCCGATGGGTGGGAGGATGAGGGAGGAAGGAAGGGGCAAGGGGGTGTCATTCTTCGATTCATTGATGCGTTTAACACAAAAATTGAAGGCTATACGCTAGCATTGCTGCTGCTGCTGCTGCTGTTCGCATGATTACAGCGTAACAAAGCAATTTAAGTCAAATAATTTGCTACGACTCGAAGTTCAAGCATTTCATTTGGAAAAAACAAACACACACACACAAAACAATTACAATTATCATGTGGAGGACAATGAACGAACGCACTGCTGAAACGCAACATGGGGAACCGTGTTAAAATTCCCTAGTTAGGGCATAGCAAAAACAATTGCTATAATCATTATTTTAATGGTATTTCAAATTTGTTCAAGGATGGAGGAGAGGTATTTAGGCATTTTTTATCGTTGGAGTTGAGTAAATCCCAGGATATTTTTTAAATTATTTTTCAAGGACCTCTCATAAGCGAGAATTTTTAAAATTAGTTTTTATAGATAGTTTTAAGCATCTTATAAGCTGTGAATTTTTAAAATTATTTTTTACCACTCACATGGGGCGTGGATTTTTTAAGAATATTTTTCCAGCCATCAATATAAGGCCGGAATTTCTTAAACATATTTTTCACACCTTATGGATTTTTTAAATATTTTTTCAGAAACCTATATAAGGCTTTGATTTTTATACCCTACACAAATATGTTGTCGGGGTATTATAGCTTTGTGCAGTCCCAAAAGTTTGTAACGCCGCGAAATATTGGTCCTTGACCCACCTTTAAGTATACCGATCGTCATATCTCGACTAGCTGAGTCGACCTAGACATGTGTGTCCGTCCGTCCGTCAGTCCATTATAATTTGTAAACACGATACAAGCCACAGTTATGGACCAATCCTCACGAAATGTAGGATGGGTTCTGGCAAATGAAGACCCCTATTGTTTTTTGTAAAGATCGGTTAATATTTAGGGGATGATATGGACCAAATACTTAATTTTTGTCAGTTTTTCTGGTCGCTCCTGAGGCCGCAATAATGGCCCAAAAATCGCGAGTTTTTACACGGAGAAGGGGATCGGGCCAAATAATAAGAGTGCCTTTTTTAATAAGGATCGGTCAATATTTAGCGAGTCAAATGGATCCAGATAGGGTATTATGTCTTTGTGCATATGTTTGTAAGAGGCAAAATGAATCGAGATAGACACATGGTTCATTTTGAGAATATGCTTAGAATCACTTTCTAAGTCGATTTATGAATGTCCGTCCGTCTGTCTGTTCATTTTAAATTGTGAACAAAGTACAGGTTGCATTTATGATTCGAATTGGGTGAAATTTAGCACAGCTCATTTATTCGGCCCAAGGACGAACCCTATTGAAATTGGGAACAATCGGTTCAGATTTCGATATAGCTCCCATATATATTTTCGTCCGATTTAATGTAAATGTTGTACCAAAGACTCTATATATCTTTCGGTTTGCATGAAATTCGGCATAGCGTACTGAACTGAGTCTAGAATTCTGTGTGATACGTTTCGGGAAAATCGATTCAGATTTCGATTGAGACTTGAATGACATTATTGCGTTTTGTTGCAATTGATGCAGATGTAGCTATCTTCCATATGTTTTTCGAACGTGTGTCTGATTGAGATTAAACTTTTTACAGTGCGACGTACCGAATAGCGTGTATCAAGGCAGGAGTATGTTCCTTCGAGAGAACATTGACATACAATTGTACAATAAACCCAAAGTGGTGAAGGGTTTCATACAGTCGGCCCTGTCAGACTTTACTTCTTTCCTTACAGGATTTTAAATAGTTTTTAGGCAGCTATACAAGGCATAGATTTAAAAAAAAATATCTTTTCAGGAGACTACATAAAATGTGGATTAAACATGGATTTTTTAAAACCAGTTTTCCAAGACCCTATATAAGACAAGAATTTTTTAAAAATATTTTGCAAGAGCCTATAGCAAGGATTTAAAAAAAATCAAGAGTATATTACGCGTGGATTCTTTAAAGCGTGAATTTTGAAAAATATTCTCTTTTTCATACGTATCCAAGGTGACGTATAGCTGTTGTCACCAATCATACGCAATAGTGTCCCTCTACCGATATTTTCATATTCTCTTTTTATCTCTTTTTATATCCTCCACCATGGTATGGAGGGTATATTAATTTTGTCATTCCGTTTGTAACTCACCGAAATATTCATTTCCGACCCTTCTTGATCAGGGTCTGTTGTAATCACGCTATCTTCCGAAGGAATTGAGTTAGGGTGCTGAAATTTTGCATAGGGTTGTCTTTTGTCTGCAGGCCGATCAAGTTCGAAGATGGGATATATCGGTCCACGTTTAGGCATAGCTCCCATATAAGGGTACCCCCCAATTTTCGGTATTTTGTGGTTCTTGAGCGCGTTTTTCAGCCGAATTCACTGAAATTTGGTACATTGGGTTCTTATTGGGCACTAAATGTCTCCACAAAAAATTATAAATATAGGTCCACTTTTTCTGGTAGTCCCCATATAACGGTACCTCCTAATTTTCAGTATTTTGGGGTTTTGGTCGTATTATTCCACCGAATTGGCTGTAATTTAGTATTTCGAGTTCTTAATAGGTATCAAATCTCTCCACATAAAATTATAAATATATGTCAATTTTTTAGGATATCCCCTATATAAGGGTACCCCCCAAATTTTCATTATTTTGGGGTTCTTGAGCGCGTTTTTCAACCGAATACGCTGAAATTTAATACATTGGGTTCTTAATAGGTACCAAAACTCCCCACAAAAAATTAGAAATATAGGTCAATTTTTTCGGATATCTCCCATATACGGGTACCCCCCAATTTTCGGTATTTTTGGGTTCTTGAGCGCGATTTTCAACAGAATGCGCTGAAAATTGGTACATTGAATTCTTAACAGATTCCAAATCTCCCCACAAAATATTATGAATATAGGTACATTTTTTCGGATAGCCCCCATATAAGGGTACCCCAAATTTTCGGTATTTTGGGGTTCTTGAGCGCGTTTTTCAACCGAATTTGCTGCAATTTGGTATTTTGCAGTCGTATATGGTAACAAATTTCCCTACCAAAAATTCTTTATATTCACCCCTTTTTTGGGGTAGTCCCCATATAACCCCCTTTTTTATATTAAAATAGTTATCTGATTTGTTCCGCGTTTTGAGTTTGGTTCTAAGACTCTGTTGTAATCATTTCACCTGCGGAGGATAGAGAGATAAAAAATTAGAACGTAAGGTTCGATAATGAACTATACCCGCATTTAGACCTAGCCCCTGATTGGATTCCAGAAGGAGTGGACCGATATTCCCCATTTTCGAATTTGAACTAAGCTTGGAAAAAATAATAAGCTGGGCAAAGTTCGGATGAAATTAAAATTTTCTGAAACGGATTTGGTCCAAAGAAACATGGGGTCTAGAACCAATATTTCGATGAGGCACATTTTCACCGTGTTAAAGTGTATACACCCTCATTAGCCATAAGGCTGAGGGTATAATTATCCTTTAAAAGTTTCTAAAATTTGTATTATGGTTTACATATTCCGTGTTTAGAAATGTCGGTATAGGTCCACTTTTTGGTATGTTCCTTACATTTTCATTTCTAGTACCTGTCAATATATCTATGGTGGAGGGTATCCAAAGTTCGGCCCGGCCGAATTTACCGCTTTTTCACTTGTCTATCTTTAATGGTTCATCCCAATTAATATGAAATATTTCGACAATTGTCTACTTAATTGTTTTGTTTTCTAGACACAAAGACATATACAATGCATCAACAAAAATAATATCCTTATTACGCCATTTCGCCATTCCACATTCCATTTTTATAACTTTAATAAAAGTGTGACAAAATTAAAAACCACAAATGAAAAAAACAACGAAAACAGCGAAACATGTCAAGCCAGCGAAAACATTTTTATCACCTCTCTTCACTTTTAATTTCCATTTTTACAACTTTCTTTTATTTTAAAATTTATTGTCAATGTCGTGGTGGTGGTTGTATGACATGTACGACACACACTCACACACAGCGACCACACAATTATCGCCAGTGCTGGAGTGGGTGTGGGGATATGAGTAGTGCGTTTGATGATGGTGAAGAAGTAGAAATAAAAAAAAAAAATAAAACGTAGAAACCAGGACAAGGCAAAGGGGATGCTGAGGTCAAAGATACCGAGATGAGAAAAAATACTTGTCTTGACAGTTGTAGAGAAATATATATATGAAAAACTTCGATTAAAAAGTTATATTGGCGAATATTATATTTCTGTTTAGGGGGAAATGGGAGAGAGATAAAGATGAGGAGGGCGACCAAACACTAGGAAAGTTGCAAAAATTTAGCTTCGGAATTTTAAATTTAAAACTGTGTTGTTAACAAGTAATTTTTTATGATCCACCCTAATATCTATATAAAGTGATTTATAAAGCATGTGTGTAATTTAAAACTCTTATATCGACACATGTCATTTGAGTGTTAATGTCATATGTGTGAGTGGGTGTCCGCTAACATCTAACATGTTATGACACGGTTACGAAGGATGTATTTTGTTTTAATTGCAAAAAGGACTACGCACACAAACGAGATTTATGTTTGTTGTATAAGAATGCCATGTCATAGAGACAAATAATAAATTTTGAAAAAATACATAGATCTGTTACACAGATAAACAATACTCACACCTTCGAAGAGATAAAGTTGAAGGAGATTTTGAAGGGCAAAAGAAAAAACTTTACAGACCTGAATATAAAAATAATTAAAAGCCAGTGAGCGGAGCAGTATAGTCGGCCCGGGCCGACCATACGACACCCTGCACAACTACCACGGAACTCAAACATTATTCCGAACCTGGGCAATATTTCGTGATATTTGCACCATCATGCCCGATTAGAGGTCAAAAGCACCTCTTCCTTATGCTGACATATTTTCCAAATATTATTATTCCAGATTCTCTTCACAGTGGCCTGTGTTGCAATATTCGGCCTATAATGCTGGCCTATATATCGAACAAAACACAGAAAAATTCAGTTTGCGGTCGACCAGATTTTCACTCAGCGCCAAATCCTGAAAAAAACCCACGAAAAACACATCTACACATATCACCTATTCGTCGGCTATAAAGCCGCATTCGACAGCCCTATCCGTTCAGCGATTTTTAAAGCAATGTCTGCGTTTGGCATTCCTTCGAAATTAATACGGCTATGCAGGATAACTTTAACTGGCACAAGATCAGCAGTTAAAGTCGGAAAGGACCTCTCGGAGCCCGTTACTACCGAACGATTATTCAGACAAGGTGACAGTTTGTCCTGTGACACCAACCAACACATGTTACTCGCCTACGCCGATGACATCGACATAATGGGTCGAACACTGAGAGCGGTAACATCTACTTTTGAGCAAATTGAGAAGGAGTCTGTCAAAGTGGGTCTGACAATAAACGGAGAGAAAACCAATTTTTTGTAATTTAAAAAGGCATTTTAAGGCCTTTAAACGCTTCTAACGCCTAAAAAACGCATTTTAATTTTTTGTAATTTAAAAAGGCATTTTAAGGCCTTTAAACGCTTCTAACGCCTAAAAAACGCATTTTAATTTTTTGTAATTTAAAAAGGCATTTTAAGGCCTTTAAACGCTTCTAACGCCTAAAAAACGCATTTTAATTTTTTGTAATTTAAAAAGGCATTTTAAGGCCTTTAAACGCTTCTAACGCCTAAAAAACGCATTTTAATTTTTTGTAATTTAAAAAGGCATTTTAAGGCCTTTAAACGCTTCTAACGCCTAAAAAACGCATTTTAATTTTTTGTAATTTAAAAAGGCATTTTAAGGCCTTTAAACGCTTCTAACGCCTAAAAAACGCATTTTAATTTTTTGTAATTT
>NW_026880659.1:0-3192 GCF_032173495.1 Musca vetustissima | reverse complement strand
TTTATTTACTCCTGAAGGACATTGACCGGATAAGTTAATAGTATATTCAATGGGAGAGGTTGAACTTTAAATGGATATCAATAATATTGATGTATGTAAACGGATAGGGGATTTACACATAAATATTTAAGGGGTTCTACGTATTCTGATATTGATAGTCGGACGTGGCCCACCATATGATACCCTACATAACTACCACGAATATCTAACTTTTTGCGATTCTATATTCTGCGTAATATTTCTCAATAGTCTCCTGGCTTAGTCTCCAAATCCTGTTTTTACGAGGTAAATATTATGCCATAGAACAAAAAATTTGTTGATTTGACCCTCGGAAATTGTCCGAACTGTCTAAACAGCCGCTCTAAGTATTTGGTCAGATCCCCTTCACCGTTATATATAATAATGGCTGGAAAATCTGCCAAAAATAAAGTTTTCGGTTCATTGCACCCCCTAAATATCATCTGAACATCACCGAAAATTATAGACATTGTCCTTGACCATAACCGGAACTTATGTAAAATTTCGAAGCGATTAGCGCGACATTTCCACCCTCTTGTGGGGTAATAGTAATACTAAACAATATCATAGCACATAGACACCTTCAAATATTTACGTATAACTCCCACAACCGAGTACATAGAACAATACAATATGTATGGTTTCAAAAGTACGGGACAGGAATTCCACATTTGCCAAACTAAGTTGTTAAACCAGTTTTTATACCCTCCACCATGAAGTGGCGTGTCATTCCGTTTGCAACACCTCGAACGATTTATTAGTGTCTAATAGTTGAATATAGATCGCAATATTTAAGATAGATCACTAAAATTTTGAATAGACGTTGCTAGGATGTATGGGTTTGAAAATGTAATATATCGGTCCACGTTTTGTTGTAGCCCCCATATAACGGTACCTACCAAAATTCGGTATTTTAGGGATTTTGGACACGTGTTTTAACCGAATTGGCTATAATTAGGTATTTTGGGTTCTTATTGTATAGCACATTTCCATATTAAACAGTATTATTAATGACCCAAGTTTCAGGGTAGCCCCCATATAACGGTACCCCCAATACTTGGTATTTTGGGGATTTGGTACACGTTTTTTAACAGAACTGCTTGTTATTTGGGTTTCGCTTTTCATTGTGTGGCAGATGCATGTATCAGAAATTATAAATATTGACCCAAGTTTCAGGGTTGCCCCCATATTTGGACAGATTTTTCAATCAAATTGCTGTAATTTGTATCCTCATTGGCAGTCAAATTTCACTACCCAAAATGATCAATATTGATCCTTGTTTTGGTATAGGCCCATGAAATGCTAGCCTCCTATTGGCTTATCATCTTTTTCCCACGTCTTTTCCAGCATCTTCAAGGTCCTAATATATGAAAATACGTGATTCTGCCTTATTCTGAGAGGAGATGCCAATTAGATGGGCATTCCAGCGAAATACTGGTACAAAACATACAGTAAAAGTGGTTAAAAAATTGTTTCTGAATTCCCTGATTTTAATCCAATTCAGAATTTTTATTAACATAGAAAAAAAAGAATATGTATTTGAAGACGGAAAAATAGCCTGGGAAGCAATAACGTCTGAAATAATAAAAAATGTAAGCACCCCTAGGTTTTGGCCGACACTGTATATATCTACATATATAAAATAGAAAAAAATTTGTTTGTTTGTTTGTGTGTATGTTCCCGATAGACGCAAAAACCGCTGAACCGATGTTAATGACATTTACACCGTATGTCATGACATGCCCTGAAAGTAACATAGACCAGCTAAACTTCTAAAATTCCGCGTGGATGCAGAGTTATAGCGTCAATAGTAAACAAACGCCAAAATTTCGGAACATGTAATATGCGTATATCTTAAGAACGGTTACAGATACCGTCTTCAAAATTTGTGTGAATAACGTAGGTGTAAATACACACCATCCATACAAAAACGAGCTTGGTATGGTCAACGGAAAATACAATTTCTGCTGCATTTTAAAAATCTGCATATTGAAAACAGAAAACATTTCGTTTCTAGACTCAAAAATCACTGGACAGATTTTACTGAGACTTTCACAGAATGTCATGACATGTCCTGGGAATAACATAGGTTATATAAACCTCTAAGATTCGGCGTGTATGCGGAGTTATAGCATCAAACGTACTCATGCCTCAGAAATTATGAACATGTAATTTGTGTATATCTTAAGAAAGGTTACAGATACCGACTTCAAAATATGTCTGAGTAACGTGGGCGTAAGTACGCATCATCCATATAACAGGATCGCGGACTACCAACGGAAAATGCACTCCTCATTGCATTCCTATCTATACATATGTATATAGAAAATCGAAAGCATATTGTTTGTGGACTTAAGAACAACTGAACAAATTTTACCAAGAGTACATCAAGCGATGGAAGTAACATACATATGTACGTTAGATAAACTTCTAAAAATCCGCGTGTATGTGGTCTAATATCATAAAAAATAATCATACTTCTGAAAGATGTATGTATGTAAGTAGCTGTAGCTACTTTAAAGTTTGGTTCAGAAAGATGGCTGCAATTGCGCATCATCCGAAGATTTTGGAATATTTTGAAATACATAAAATACAAAATATGTACAAAACATACAAATACAAATAGAAAGAAATAATTGACATTATATATTTTTCATTTTTGTCAGTTTGTGAAAAAATTTATTTGAATAAAAAAAATACCAAAACAACATTATTCTCATAGAAAAGATGTCAATCCCTGATATCGTATATTAGGGTTGGTCATATATAAAAAATGGCACGATTGGGACGAATTGGGAATAAGTTCATTGAAAATAGTATTTTAAGTGGAGACCCTAACAAACTCTAACGATTTATTAAAAAGAAAAATACATAATACATGGATTGAATGTCACTTACACCCTTTATAACCCTTGATTTTAATTATAAAATGATTTATTTCCATCTGGAAAACACATTAAAAGTAGGATAGTGGGATATTAAGATGTGCAAAATAGTTATTTACTTTATTAAGTTTACTTATCTGTACTGACAATAACGACCAGTTCATTAATTCTACTAACCATGTTCTCTTCATTTTCATGCACATACATACTTATAACGAAATAATATTTGTGTAAAATTTATAAAAAGTATAAATTTTGAATTGAATTTTTATACCCTACACAACGATGT